>NW_025109705.1:107589-252647 GCF_011392965.1 Frieseomelitta varia
CCTTTTCTTTTTTTTTTTTTTTTCTTTCTTTCTTTTTAATGTCTCGGCGAGCGCCTCGCGCGCATTACACCGTTACCCGTTTGCAATTTGTTCATGCATCGTTATCGAGTTAGCTTCTTGCGTTAGCGAGTCGTTAGTGATTCGTCCCGAACGCGAAGAAGAAAAAGAAAAAGAAAAAGAAAAAAAAAAGAAAGAAACGTTCGATTTCCGATCGAACGCGCGTGGGCAACGATATCATTCAGTCGTCGTTCGTCATTCAGACGGTTTGTCGCTCAGGGCGAAGGATGGCCAGCGAGTAACGGTGTATCGACTGGTTTAGAAGCTCTTCAGATATGTACGTGAATGCGTGAAAACAGGCATTTTCGAGGAACTCGAGTTGAGATAATTGGTAGTTCAGGCGATTGGTATTCCCTTGGAATTGGGAAGACGTTGCAGGATTTGCGAAACATTTTCGATTATTTGTCGGGATACTTGTATACACGTAATAACTCTTACACGTTTCTGTTTGTTGAATTTTTATTTTCGTATCAATTTTTTAATTTTCGCTTTTCCTAAATTTTACATAGTTTCCCTCAGTCATTTTCAAGTCATGATCTTCTTCCTGGAATGTACTCTTCAATTGAGCTCTAATCTCGATAAAATATTCGAATTTTCCAAACTTGATTTTCCTCGTCGGCGATTCTGAATTGAAGTTCAAATCGCCCTTGGCGACGTTTCTGCACCAGTCGGACAGCGAAGGCAGCTCTGTAAATAAACGGGATAAACAAGTGTGTAGCTGCTTCTCGCAACCTAAATTCATCGATCAATCGTCATCTCCTACGAGCGTACAATGATTTCCAACGCGGCTTGATCGACGCGCCAATACGGAAATTCGTCGTTAAACGCTGAATCGATCGATCGCCAGTGGAAAGAAGAGGAGGACGATTGAAGCAACACGTTGTTCGTCGGGGGATCCGGCGTTTCGAGATTTATAAAGGTCTAACTGGCACAGTTAGGCTCCGACACCGAAGGATTCGCCTGGTGTGATTACGTTTCCCGTTCGTTGCGTAATTGCGTGCGCGCAATCTTCGAGAAAATCTACCGGTTCTCCTCGCGTTCTCCCGTGCTCCTTGTGAACCTCTCGCTCGCCCGTCCGATCCGCTGATTTCATTTAGATTGGCGTCGAACGAACGTCCGGGAACCCGGTTCCAACGGCGGTTCCCGAGATTTATGTCGAACGTCGATTGTCCGGACATATCCGCCGATGCTTGCGAAAGGGTAACCCTCCTCGAATCGTTCGTGGCGGGGCGAAGCTAATGGATCAGAATCAGGAGACTGTTGCCTCGCGATCTGGAATTTAGATCTGCCTTTTCTTCCTTTCGATCTTGTTATGTATTTTGTATTTTAGTAATGGAACAATCGAGTATCGAGGAATTTCTATTTTTTCTTCTTTTTTTTCTCTGTAGTTTTTTTTTTTTTTTTTTTTTTTTTNTCTCATTGTCGCAACAATCGTAAAAGTTCAAATTTTCATTCATTCGTAAATAGCTGCGAAGCTTTATTTTATTTTATTTTACTTTTTTTTTTCTTTTGTAAAATTTTGTATCTTCTCTTCGTGCTCTGAATTGCGAAAATTTTTCTAACAAGTTCAGCATTTTCTTCTTTTATCGTTTCAATTTTTACTGAAAATTTCGTGAAGTATCCAACTATGGGAAAATTTTTTCTCATTGTCGCAACAATCGTAAAAGTTCAAATTTTCATTCATTCGTAAATAGCTGCGAAGCTTTATTTTATTTTATTTTATTTTATTTTTTCTTTTGTAAAATTTTGTATCTTCTCTTCGTGCTCTGAATTGCGAAAATTTTTCTAACAAGTTCAGCATTTTCCACTTTTATCGTTTCAATTTTTACTGAAAATTTCGTGAAGTATCCAACTATGAGAAAATTCCAACAATCTTCAATTATTCTGTTAAAATTCTATTAATCTGTTTTATGACTGAGTCTCCCCTCTGCTAATTTTCTAGTAATTTTCCGTTCGTATAATAGAAGTTCAAATTCAAACAAGTGGACTCGACCAGCAACAGTTAATTTAATCGAAAGTTCGTGAAATCTTCTTTTTCCTATGAAATCTTTATTTCGATTCCTATGAAAAGTTTCTACTAAATATCTAATTAAAAGAGATTAAAATCTTTCATTGTCAAACTTTTAGCGAACCTTGAACCTTCTTTCATCATTCTTCGAATTTCCTTTGGAAAAATCCCCCTTCGAACACGAACTCTCAGAATATTCTCATAACCAGATCTTCCATCGAGCGAATGAATCGCTGAAAGCTAATTTCACCCGAAACTGCTTCGCCATTGTTTCCACCCCAACGAAACGTCGTGTTCCCCCGTTCCCGTTTACCGCGAAGAGAGATAGCTCGCAGAAAACTGTTATTAGCATAGTAATGGCAGTTAGATTTCGATGACGGGTCGATAGAAGCGCGGATAAACGAGGGAGATAAGCGTTCTCGCCTGGTCCGTTGACGTGAAAGGGAGGCTGGGTTATTAATTAGTCGGCAGTCAATTAACCAAGCGATCGTCTAGCCTTGTCCACGATCGCCACGCGTTCAGGCTTCTCCTCCAGTTGAAAAGAAGTTAATTGGTTAACTGCCAGCCCGGCGAGTGGCAGAGGCCCGGAAACTGCCCTCCCGACATACATTATTCAAAACAATAATATTTCAAAAATGACGAATTGAATAATATATCATTTTTTATTTAGCTTAGGGTGTTACTTGAAATGGCTGTACGCTGGGTTTATTTGAACGGTCAAATAACTTTTCTCTATGAGATATGATTAATCTTTTTTTATTTTATATTTGCCTTTACGAATGATAAATAAACTTCGTACGTCAGATGAAGTTATATTCTCTACTTTTGTTTTGTTTCCAAGTAAATCCCGAAACCGCGGAAAATGGAAAAAATGCTTCGGCGTGTGTTGCAGACGATGACGCCTGTCGAAGAATCCTCCTGGAGCACGAGAGGGAACGAGAGGGGAAATTGAGGGACATCGCTGCCTCTCTGACCCAGCCACGCGTCAGAAGGATCAAACCGAGGACGTCTGAACCTACTAGGGACGTGGTGGATGCAGCCAACGCGGCTTATCAGGATAAATTTGTGAGTGTTTTGTGTCTTTCCGAAGTTGTCATTTCACGTGGTTTTTCAAATATACTGAGTGAAGTGTAACATTTAAGGGCACGAAACAGAAAAAGAAAATATATACATATCAAACGAAATTAAATCTATAAAATGAAAAGAGATTTGCCAAAAATATTCCATGATATAGAGTATAAAATAAGGATTAAAGTATCGAACTATTTACTAGACTGCAAATGTCACATGCACGCATTAAATTACGCAACTAAATATAATTAAAAAAACTAGATGGAAATTTGTTTCATTTTAATATCTAAATATATCTAAATATATTATTTTAATATCTAAATATATTGTTTTTAAATGTTAAATTAAATTTAGTCTCTAGTCTGTAGATACCTAACGCGGCTTTAGAATGAAGGTAATAAAAAAAAAAATTGAATAATAAGAATAAGTAAAAGAAAAGAGTAATGAAAATTATTTACTGACGCCGATGCAGATCAGAGGCGATCCAGACGGATGCGGCCTGGACATCTCCGGCATAAGATACTCTCCTACCTCCGAGCTGAGGGTCGACCTGCCCGCTGAGGATTTATTAAACATAAAGAAAGGCTGGCTAATGAAACAGGGATTGAACAAGGTACGCGAGGAATTTTTCCTCACGGTCGTTCGTGTAATTTCAACAGTAGCGAGATCAATATATTATCGAACGAATGGTTGTATTCTTCAGGAATGGAACAAGCATTGGTTCGTGCTGCGCGGTTGCGGCCTCATGTACTACCGCGATCCCTGCGCGGAAGATAAGGGTATCATGGACGGTGTCATAGATCTGAATACCGTTACTGCCGTCACGCCCCTTCAAGTCGCAAGAAATTATGGATTCCAGACTGTGGTGAGTGTGACCGGCGCTGATTTGCACGCGGTGTGATTTACGGTAATTAACATTCCGCACGAACGAACGAACGAACGTACGGACGAATCGGCAAGCGGAAATCCAGTTAGAGATCACCTTACCGGAGCCGTAATTTCTCTTGGGATGTTGGACGATGTATCGTTTATCGGATGAGTCCGCGCTGAAACTATTTGCAACTTCGGGACTTGAAACAGGCGACTCTTTGTTTTTTATCGCTTGGAAAGATTTTCAGAAGCATTTCGAGATCAACTCGACTTTATTTCGATTTCGAGATCTCCGTGTGGTGTAATGTTTCTTTGCGAATTCCTTGTCGAAACGTGGCACGTTAGCTCTTATTTCTCCACCAGGTATATTTTGTGTCAGATCTTTTTTGTCAGACACAAAGTAAATAATAATTGAATTGAGAAAGAAAGTTTGTCATTTATCTTCAAAATTATATTCAGATTATTTATGTACATGTATAACACATTCGAGGATCGTTGAAATTGACGAACTATGTCCTTCCCGTTACGATCACCGCAGTTGACAGAGAGATTCCTTCTTGTTGCATCAATAAAGACGTAAACAAACGTCGGAGAGTCACTCTGGCAAGGACTATAGCTAGCCATGAATCTCCCGAGGGCTCTCTAGTCAATTGGATTGCCGGAATTGACTTCCTGGCTGGGAGTGGCTGGAAAAAGTCGCTAACTCAATTTCACGCTAGAGCAGATCTTGGAACTCTTCGTTTATTCGTGTCACTGATCTCTGTCATCCGTTGTGTCCCGCTTCTTGGCCCACATACACCACAACGCGTTTCCGTAACTTTCTTCTACCGTGTTGCCACGTTTTATTCGACCTTTTTTTTTTTTTTCTTTCTTCTTTTTCCATATTTCTCAAGGCCTGGGACGATCGAGGATCGACCGTGTTGTCTGCGGTGACTGCTGGTATACGAGCCAGTTGGATGTCGGCCATTCGGAGGGCTGCCAATTTACCGGATCCTGACAACGATTCTCTAACCGTTTGTCAGGATGGCCAGTCAGATAACACGCCGCAATCACCTACTGCGTAAGTGAAGCGAGATGAGATTGATTGTGACTTTCTTAATCCCCTGTAACAGTGTGCGACTTGAAAATTACGTATATCCATGCGTGAATATTTTACTTTGTATACTCGTTGATTCACCACTGTATCTCATCGATACATCGTCATTGTGAGGATACCGGTTTATCTAAATATAATAATTACTAATTTGCAGTTTTGAAATTGGCTTAACTAATCATCTTCTTCTCTGTGGAGGAATTAAACTCGTTACTTGGGTTCCTAGTTTCTTAAATAATAATCTTCAATGAACAACTTCAAAATTAAATAGTTCGAGTGTCCTCTTCTTTTATGGGTTTCAATTTATAAAATTTATCCGTATGATTTTTGATCTCTTGGTGCTCTAACAAATTTAAAATTAATAACACGATACTTATGATATCGATAAATAATTAAATGGCTATAATAGTAGAATTAAAATAATAATTACGAACGAGAGGATTTATAAAAATAACAAACGACGTTCGTACAATTCTTCCAATTATTTTCCATCCTCTAAAGACACTTTCCACTTTATCCTAACCCAAACCTTATTTACAATTTTCAGATCCATCACAGACCGCGAGAGAGACTCTGTGGCCCCCTCGACCTCAGTCACGCCTCGCTCGGTTCTCTTCTCGTCGGACGAGGAATACCGAACAGCGTCAGAGGGTGGCAGAAGAGAATCCGGCGACTGGTCAGAAGTACCGGTATCACCGCCTCTCGTTAGAAACGGCGACTGGTCCACTGGATTGAAAGGATCCAGTTGGTCGGACTCAGCGAACCACGAATGGTCAGAACTGCCCCCGTCACCGCCGTTAACAAGGACAGCTCTGTCCCGAGTGAAAGCTCGGTCCAGGTCAAGCTCCAGGTCTCGAGTGTACAAGAGAAGCTGCAGCTCGCCCCTAAGCTCAAGAAGAAGCACTTTGGACAGCGTGAGATCGGAGGATCTGATGATGGCTTGCTGCGAACTCGGGGAAGACGAGGAGCAACGCAATGGACACATGCAGAGTAACAGCTGCCTGTCGAGCGCGAACGAGAGTCCCTTGATCGTGGAACTGTTGGAGAATCAGGTCTCGATGCTTCGTGATCAACTGGATCAGAATCAGTCGCATCCAAGCACGCTACTAGTCATTATCGAGCGTCAAGAGAACGAGATAGAGAGCTTGAAGTCGCAGTTGAACACAGCGAGAGCGGACGTTGCGAGCGTCGAGAAAGAATTGTCCAGGTTGAGGCAGCAGAAGGCCGAGGCATCCATCAGAGAGAAACAGGTGGACGAGTTGTTGAATACGATCCAGAGGACGGAGCAACAGAGGAACAAGGATTTGGACGACTTGGAGAAGATGAAGAAGATATACAACAGGGACAAAGAGGTGTTGGAGTGCAAGCTGTTGGAGACGGAGGCTATTCTTAGGGAGACCAGCGAACGCTGCGAAATGCTTACCAAGGAGTTGGCATCGAGTCACAGAACTGTTGAACACTTACAGTCAGAGATAGCTTCGTTGAGTAATAGATTGTCTCAAGGTTTGTTAAATTCAATATGAAATTATACAGTGTAAGTCGTATAACTTGTCCACCTGAAAGTAGTTCGAACGTATGCATACTGTAAAAAAAAATGTTTTATACAAACATTGCGCATGAACTAAGCTTTAGAAATATTTTAGTAATATTAATAATTGATTTCAGAACAAATCAAGCTCAATACTTTCTTACGAAAAGATTGGCTGATTGATTGTTTCAATATCTCCTAAACAAATTAGTCATTTAAAATAATTATTCCGGCATTATTGTTTCTTTTAAATACCATACGATTTTTATATAAAACACTCTTTTGTCGAATACGTACTTCTGAAAATATTTGAGATGAACAAATTATGCTATTTACTCTATATTTATGACATTATTGTTATGCTGTTTATACATTTGTCATATTATTATCCAGGAATAGACGAAAACGAGCGTTTATACAGCAAAGTCAGAGAATTGGAAGACAAAGGAGGACTGTCTTCTTCGAGGGAACGCGGCAGAAGCTTCGATTCTCTCAGTGACTTAACAAACATTGAATTGGACCTGGACTTCAACACTCTCGATAAAGAAAGGTAACGAAAAAACATTTGAACGACTACTATTCTAATTATTTACAAACATTTGAAATTGTTGCAAATATTAAAAGTAATTTATACGTAACGATACATCCCCCTTTTCATTTACAGAATCGTAGAAGAATACGACGAGCTCAGAAGCCGCTTCGAGAAAGCCATCCTGGAAATACGCGCGATGCGCAAAGAACTCCGCGAAGCGCACGCGATGCAGGATGCACTGGAATTAGAGATCTTCGCCCACAAACAAGACGCCACGAGCGTGAGCGAGACGAACCAGGCCCAGATTCAATTAATGGCGGCCAGGATCCAAGATTTGACGAATAAGCTTGCGGCTAGCGAGAAACAAGTGAGAACGTTGAAGCAGAAGTTGACTAAAGTCGAAACCAGAGACAAAAGGAGATCGCTGTCGCTGAAGGGGCGCGAGTCATTCCAGATCTCCCAAGAGATGGAAGACAAGCTGCTGGATCTGGAGAACAAGATTTGCGCTATAGAACGTGGGAAGAGTACCAGCGCTCAGGTGTCGACCGGAAGCAGTTCGAAGGAATCGAGTCCTAATCCAAAGAAGGAGAAGAGAAGGGACGGCAAGAGTCTAGATCGCACTAGATTAAGAAGAAAGTCGCTGGACAGTGCAACTAGTTCTGAGCCAATGAAAGTGTTGATCAGGCTCAGCACTCTGGAGACAAAAGTTGCTAACGTGACAGAGAACATGGCGAGCGACGCCGAGAAAGATTCCAGCGAGTGCAGCGAGATCAGCGCGTCCTCAACCAGCGAAGTGTCGCTGGAAATCATCGCCAGGCTGAGAAAATTGGAGAGGGTGGTGTCGAAGTCGAAGAGGAGGCTGGAGAAGTGCCTGGGCTCGACCCAAGCGGAGGACAAGGCGGAGAAGTGTTTGCGCGAGGTGAACGATATCCTGGACTCGTGTTTAGAATGTAAGAAAAACCAAGCTAGCGCTCAAGTGACCGAGTCAGTAGGAGTAGTGATATCTAGACTAGAGACTATACTTAAAGATAAGCTGAGCGAACTCGCGAGTAGAAGGCAGACGCTCGAGCAGAACGGCCAACTGGACGATAGGGAGAAAGCGAAACTGATCGCGGAGAGGGTGGCGTTCGAGTTCGTCATTCTCAGGCAGATCAAGTGCGCGATCGGCCGGACATTCGACCGGAGTGCCGTTCTCAGTGAATTGGTCGAAACTAGTCAGCTTGCCTCAAGCTTAATGCGTAAGGTTCACGGAACTAAGCCCAAAACGTACCAAAACACCAGTTACATTCAGTATCTTACTAGAGTGTTAGCGAATAAGTTAGTGCTAGTAGGTGGCGTGGCCACGGCCGAGACGTCGAGCAGCTCGGATGTGTCCGCAGCTCGTAGCGAGAGTTTGAATTTCCTTCTGCAAAAGCAACGCGAGGTGAACGAAATTGTACGCCGGTACAAAGAGACGAAGTTGAAACAGCTCGCGGAGGCTCTGGCCGGCGAGACGTTAAGTATGTCCGAGCAGGAGGACATGAACAAGCAACAGGTGACCAACTCGAGTAAAAAGTTGCTGGAGGATCGACGAATTCGCGAAGCATGGGCACTGGCCCAAGAGACCGTCAGCAAGGAGTTGGTACAAGCGGAAGTGTCTCACGTGATCATGCGTTGCGGTCAGATGTACGAGCAGAGCATCACGAGCGTCACCGACGCGTGTCTCAACTTCGAGAGCGCGGAGACTGTGACGTTGGAGTCTTGGATCGATGCCGCGCAGACTAGACTCCGTCAAGAGGTGGAACTGTCCACGCGCGAATTGTCCGACGTGTACGAGGAATGCCTTCGTCAGCTGAAGAAGAACAAATCGACGATAGTCGAGTCGAAGTACGAGTCACGGCAGCTGTTGACCGACTACGCGGACGTGATCGCGCACAAAGCTTTAATAGACGCGAGAATCGGGCTTCTTCAGGAGAACATGAGACAACTGACCACCTTCCCTGGGGAGACATTCGTATCTAGTCTAATCCGAAACGACGACGTTCTTTCGAGTCTGTTGGAAGCAGACGAGTTCCAAAGCAATCCGATTCTCGACGCGGAGTACAGTTACCTTTATCAGCAGTTCAGCAAGGACTGCGAGGACAGGATATCCGGTTCGAAGCGCGCCTCGAAGGATCAGATGAAGAACGTCGGCCAGAGTTTACTGTATCTGGAGGAGGACCTGGTCGAGTTGGGCAAACGCGTTCGGGACAGGTTAAACGAGAGCAATGAGAACATCCTGTGGCCTGTAAAATCGGCGACGGTCACCATCACCGACTGGTCGAGCGTCTGTGAGAAATGCTCGCAGCTTCGCGAACAGATTAAGAAACTAAGCGACTACATGAACAGCGTGACTTGCAAACAGTGTGACCAACTGCAGGAGAACATCGAAAGGATAACCGCCGAGCATAATCTGGAACTAGAGACGCTGAAACGTAACCAGGAGAGAGACTTGATGGACATCAAAGGTGAACTGGACAATCAGAGGCAATCTCTGACCTCTCAGTACGAACAGGAAGCAGCCAGTCTGCGAGAGAAGGCGAGAAAATTGGAGCAAAGGCTGAACGCCATGGACTCGGAGCACTCTGCTCACGTGAACGAACTTAGGGCCGCTTATCAACGATCCATGAGCGCTGAATTGGACACAGACGCGGAGACGAGGAAAAGATACAAGGAAGAGATCAAACAGCTTCGAGCGTTGTGCGAGAAAGGTCTATTGGCTATGGAGAATTCTCACAGGCGAATTATTTCTGAGATGGAAGAGAAACACAGGCAAGAGCTGGAGAATCTGAGGGTGGAGAAGGAACAGGCGTTGTCGGAAGAGACCCAGGCCACTCTGGCGGCTCTTGATGCTATGAGGAAGGCGCACGAGCACGAGGTGCAAAAGGAAATAGCCAAGTTCAAGCAGGAATTTATCAAACAGATGCAGGCACGCGAGGACATTGGAGTACTTCACAAGGAGCACGAGTATGTAATTAATTTTTTACAATTAGGCTACGGACTTTTATAGATTCGCTCGTCGAAACCTATTATTAACAAAGATTTATCTTGGACATTCTGTACGTTTAAGCAAAGAAAGAAAATGTAAAATATTCGAAGCGTAGCTTTCAATAACAATTTGGTACGTAGAAAAATTTTCTATCGAGGTTTCATATTTTTCAATTGTACATAGATTAGTTAGAAATTTTTCTCGCTATTAATATTACAAATATTCTGTTTTCTTTCTTTATTCTGTGCATCTTTAAATTTTCCACGAATACGTGAAAATCTGCAACCTACTTGTAATATGCACGTCTTACGTCCTTAATCACTGAATAATATTCATTAATTTCCAGGGAAGAGATGGAGGAGATCAAGCAGGAAATACTTTCGTTATCAGCGAAATACTCTTCCAAATGCGTGGAGTCTGCGGCCTTGGAGGAGAAAGTAGGATCTCTCAGCAAGCAGCTCGCTCAGGCGCAACAACACATCATGCAATTGGACGCGAGGAACAAGCAGCTGAGGGCGCATTTGGTATTGGAAACGAACGACGCCGCTGTCAACGACACCATGCAGATGTTGAGAGGCAGAGACAACGAGATTGCCGAACCGAGGGAGGAGATCCATCGACTGCAACAGTTGAAGGTAACTTTCGATAACTCCCATTCAGTTCGTGAACGTGTCCCATTTACAACGTAGATGTGGTTAACAATCATGTACGATAATGAATTAACTCCGCCGCAATTACATGTTATGGTGCCCAGAAATCAAATTTCAATTAAATCTCGAGCAAGTGCTTCTAGATAACGCGAGAGAGGACTGACATTTGTAAATAAACAAGGTAGTCATAGGCTAGTGATGAAAGTTCGGTACAGCAAGGCTTCTGTGTTCGCAGGCTTCACTCGTTCGCGAATAATTTAACCCTCTGACGATAGGAAGGACGCTTGTCAAGATTTTTCAACGTAGCATTGTACTTTTTAAGAATTCGCTTAAGAAATTAATTTGGTGCTTTTCTTTTTTTTAGGTAAAATTAGAATCTCATTCGTGGGTTAAGAACAGTTAAATTTTTGTCTACCTTCGTGTCATATTAAATGTGAAATTTAACATCTGTCATGTAAAATTGAACGAGTACATGATTCGCAATAAATTACAATATTCAGCGGTGAATAGCACTATCAAAGGCCAGTTGAGGTTCGACATTTCCAATAGGAGCAGCGTTGACGGAGGTTTTACTGTACCTATCATCGCTCGATCAGTGATCAGCCCATAAGGTGTAATTGTTCCCACCACCGATTTCCCCGGCCGCGCACCGATCTCTAACGATCGTGTTAACCCACCCCGCCCACATACCGGCCGCACTGACGCATTATTATTTTCGATATTTCACTAACAGCATGGGGAGGCCCCTCGTGATACGTCCGGTGTGCCATCGAAATCTCCGTCGCTAAGCTATTCGCCGCAGCGTGGCCGGAGCGGTCACGAGCCGTTGCTCAGAGCGGCGAGCAGCGAGGAGCAGAGAACGACCGGCGAACGGCCGAGAAGTTCGCTGTCCACGTTGCAAAAGAGCACGCAGGACAAGCAGCAGGCGGCTGCGTTCTCGTACAAGCTTGAACGCGTTAAGTCGGTGTCGTTGCCTTACTCGAGTAACTTGGTTAGGCCGGGCAGTAGTTCTGGCGTGCCGTCGCACGACAGGAAAGAGGTGAGCTTAGGGCAAAAGAGCCAGGAGCGTAACGGCCTGGCATCGTCGCTTTGGGACAGCCTGAGACCAAGGACCGGACTGCCCCATCAGTATCAAGGTACAGAAGATAGGTGAAATGGAACGAAAAGTAAAAACAAAAATGACACACAAGTGAATGAAGAAGCTGATGAGAGAAAAGAGAGAGAGAGAGAGAAAGAGAGAGAGGAAATGTTTCTGGTGGATCGCCGCTGTTTCTCGATCCTCCTCCTCCTCCTTCTCTTCCAATTCGTTTCTGCTTTTCTCTGAGGTTCACTACTCACGAAATGTTTCACAGAAGTCTATTAACTTATTTTGTTTCGTAATACTAACGTTCGTAGTATGAATCACGGTACCGATTTAAAAAGAAAGGAAGAAAAATGTCGCGAGGCAAATCATTACACACAGTGATTAATTTGATGATTACGTGGACGAAATGAAAAAAATATTGAAGATGTTCCAAGAATGATCTTAAATTAGTTCTCCTGATTGATAATTAATTGTCACTGTCAAGTTATTATGAATTTTATTATGGTATTTTAATTCCTTTTCTGATTCTACCAGTAAATGCGGATGATCAGTTTTGAATTCGATTCAATTCTTAATTCTTAATATTATAAATAATAAATAAATAGAACATTTGAACACTGTGATCCATCCATAAATTATTACAACTCAAATTATCAGTGTCGATTACTATGAAAAATACAAGTAAACAGTACATTTTTTATCAATTACTGGAATTTTGGATCTAATGAGAAACGGATATTAAAAATTATGACAATGTCTCTCAATAAATTTGTCCACTTCGATTGTACAATTTGACCATTGTGTACTCTTGGCGATGTCGCGTTTAATAAAAGTTTATGAAGTCACATTTCGTGAATAGTGAGCCTAAAACGCAAAACTAGCTGCATTCGGCTTACCAGATATTGGATGGACATCGAATCGGGTTTGTCTCGTTGCTTTCTCCTTTCGACGATTCGCTCGTTTACGGTTTAACGAACTATACTTTGGCATGGCTAAAAAAACTAGCGCAGGATGGAGGCTTCTGTTTCTTTGTTTAATGATGTTTATTGCGAAGGAAGAGTCGCGGGGAAACGTAAGACTAATCGGGTGCTTTTCTCTTAGAAATTAACCGCTTTCGAATGTATTAATTCTATGATAGTTAATAATGTTCGTCGTCGAATCAAACTAATCGATCAAATTCTCAACGATTTGCGCGTGTAACCCGCCTTGTTGTGCAATAATCGTTTTGTTACTTACATGTGTAACGCGTCGTGCGAGGTCTCGTGCGAACGTTCATGCGGATCGTCTATACTCGACGACGATTTATATTTCCACTCGACGTGTTGTCTAACCAATTGCTAACCAAAAGACTTTTTAAAAGTGTAACGCAAAGTAACACCCTACCTTCTCGTGAATGTGATTTTGTACTCCTTGAATGTCTAATCTCTGTGCGCGTGATAAATAACTTTCAGTGTACCATTAACAGGTTCGGGAGCGTGCAGAATCCACGACAGTTTGCCGTAGAATTTTTATAGACTGGACATTTTTAACGAAACTTTTTACACTTTCTTACCGGAGATCCTATTTTTGCAATCTGCAGTGTATACACTTTGAAGCGCCGAGATTTTTACACGGGGGAGATTTCTGCGTGCTTCCGAACACCAACATGAAACTGTGCGATCGTAATTGTAAGAGTAACGTCGCTTCACTATACATGGGAACATAATACATGTACAAATATAAAAGACTCATTCAATCCTTTCGGCTGTCGCGTCGCCCGAAAGTGATTAAAGGAACATCGGTGGCAGCAAGACTGACTGAAGGAATATAATCTTTATCTTTATGATTTCTGTGTTTGTCCAAAGTTCCTTCGTCTATATTTAGAACGTTGAAGAGGAAAAGTTTAAGAAGCCTACGAGCAAACCTCAAAAGAGAAAAATTTTGGCTGTTTAGTGGCTCATGAAAGTATTTGAACACCTGTCATAGAAGAACTTTTATGTACAATAAAATATATGTATGTTATGTAAAACATTCAAAAATTTCACTGACTCTATAATTAGAAACGATGGTTAGTGGTGGAATTTGGAAGTCAAATAATAATACAAAATTGCCTAAATTTGTCGGTCAAGAGAAGTAAAAGACACATATTTTAAAAAGATTTCTGTAAAAGAATTAAGAATTATCTTCTACCATAATTATTCTAATTAAGTGTGGTATATAAAATTACCGCTAACACTTCCAATCCATACTGATTCCAATCATTATACTGATATGATTGCATAGAAATTACAAGATATTTATTGCCATCTTGGATACATATAATAAATATCAAATATTGAGATTCATTGATTTAATGGGTTGTATTACTATTAATGCTGTATTAAATTTCCTGTAATTTATATATATTTTAAACTTGATCAATGTAGCACAACACATACGTATGTATGTATAATACAACAATAGTGTTTTTTACATAACACAATATATCCATAAAAGATTCCCACAAGCGTTCAAATACTTTCGTGAACCGGAGTAGAATCAATCAGTCAATCAAAAATCATTCTGTAGTTAGAAAAGAGACACAATACGCCACAAATTATTCCACGCCAATTTAATCAATCTCGAAAATAATTACTAATTGAATTGTACTAAAGACTTAAAAAAAATTAAGTAAATGAAGTGAAAGGGGAGGAAACATGCGAAATATACGCGAGAAATGAATTGTACAAACGGGCTAATCGTATTTCGACAATTGTATTTCACACGAAAGGTGGCACAGCAGAGGTGCGAGTCGACGGCACCGGCAATGGCTGGCAGAGCAGCAACAAAATCGAAAAACAGCAACACTCGGAGGCATACAGCTTCCATGCCGACAATCCTTGCGCGTCCCGTCTCACCCCGGAACCCCCAGCTCTCTCCGTTGCAGGTCCGTTCTCTTCTTTGCCAATTAAGGCGAATCATTCAACGAATTCATCGTCCACGCACTTCATTAGTTCGTTTTGCTTTGGCACGCTTATCATCTGCACTTTGTTTCACGTTTCTCTTCTCTTTTCTTTTCCTTTTTCTTTTTGCAATTTCTCTTTTCGTTCGCCATTTTCGTTTGAGCTTTCGTGTATTCTATTTTGTTAGTTTAATTAATTGCTTGGATTACGTTCCAATTTCACAAGCTTTTTCATGCAACTGCTGGTTCCTTTGCGCAATAATTATCATTTCAAAGAAATTTAGAATTTATTTTAAAATTTTTGATTATGATTACGATTACGAAATGCAAGAATTGGTTTACTTCTAGGTCTAGATCTTACAAAAACATGTGATTCATTCTAAAGGATTTCAGAAGTTTGAAATAATTTACTCTAAAGAGATGTTATTAAATTTCTCGATTTTCTTAGAATACTTAATTTCTTTTTTACTCCAAGTTGTTCATTTTTTTAAATATTTTACACTGGATTAGATCGCTTGGTGATTATTATCACTTCTGTACTGTAGACTAACACGAACCTGCTCTCACGAATCTGTATGTATATATATATATATATATATAGACTATTCTTTCATCTGAGTTTGCCTCGGTGCCTTGATTTCCACTTTCACGCGAGTTTAGAGTTCAGGGTAGCACGGGTGAAAGCGAAATCTACCGAGAGAACAATGAATAAAATAGAGTTCTGTTTGCAGAGCTGATGAGGTCTCCAGCAGTGAGGTGGTCCAGCAGAAGTTGTCGTAGCTTGCCTCCAACGCCCACACCAAATTATCATCACCCGCTCCATCCCCCATTGCCAGCGGTGGGCATGGTCGCCGAGAGGAAGAAACGTTTCGAGCTCTGAATTGCTAATTAACAGCGTATTGCTGCTCCTATTCTTTTGCTGAAAATTCAAGATCGCGTTTATTATTCAACACACCGTCGACAGACCAACTCGACGAAACCAAGAAAAAGGGAAATAGCAATACAAATTAATTTTCACGTACTGTTGCATGCAAGAAAGGCCACAGGATACTCAGGTCCTCTTCAATCTTTGTTTGAAATGAAATAAAAAAAGACAAATGATTGCTTGAAAGCAACAGAAGTAAATCAATTTCAAAACAAGAATAAATTCCAATATTTTGTTTCAGAAATTTACTTTCAAATGATAATTTCAATTGATAATGTATATACATGTGATAGACATTCGAATAATAAATTTAATTTCAAATAAAATTGAAACTAATAATTTATTTTCATCGTCGAAGATGAAGTAATAGAGTAACGAATTTCACTTGAACAATTATATGCCCAACTCTGGCAACTTATGCCGTGTCAATGAAATTATCAAGAATATGGAATTGTTTAATAAGTGCAATAAGTAATAGTAAGTGACTCTTATTCCTAAGGCCTTTCTTTCATTAAACACTACAATTATTATGTTTAAATGGTGCTAGGCCTATTGCTGGTTATAGTCTTCGAGGAAGACCTACATTCGTATTTCCACTTCTGCATTTGTGCACTCATCGAAACATACAGCATTTTTCAGCATTTTCTCCCACTTCTGACTATATCAATAAATTTTTACAATTTGCTGACATCTCGTCACTGCCATAGCAAATAGAGCTTCGACGGTAAAATGGAGCAAATGTTCGCGTCAATTAATAGGATCGCCTGGGGTCGTGCTCGTCGTAACGTAACGATATTGAGCATGTTTATCAGGTAAACATGATTCAATAGCCGAAACGAGGCTCAGATCCCGCGCGAGGCTCGCAAATTCTGCTTTACGGTTGAACGCCTATCGCGAACGATAGGTGCTTTTTCGAAGGGACTGTTTTTTCTTCCCCATTTATATCCAATGGAATTTTTACTACCGTTTACCAGGCCGCCACTCGACGAGGCTAGTCGTTTGATACGCATTTAGACTTTCGATACGTGAAACACTTTTTTCCCCCCCGTAGGACCAAGTAGTAGTCGTTTCGATTTCCGCGAGCGACGTGCGTTTCTGGGGCATTATTTCAGCTATCTGTCGTTTCTCGTCAACGTTATTCGTTACTATTATCGTTACGATTATTAATCAACGAGCAACGTTCTTTT
Organism: Frieseomelitta varia; assembly: GCF_011392965.1. Taxonomy (NCBI): domain Eukaryota; kingdom Metazoa; phylum Arthropoda; class Insecta; order Hymenoptera; family Apidae; genus Frieseomelitta; species Frieseomelitta varia. The sequence goes on from NW_025109705.1 coordinate 124,522, forward strand.
TTTTGTTTTTAAAGATCATTCTATGTCTTTTCCTTTTTTTTTTTTTTTTTCTTTTTTTGTTTGATGCTTCGTTAAGACTCACTCCCATAATGTATACAGATACATTTGCACAAGCAAATTTTACACGTATAACTGCTTGTATAATATAAACAGTTCTTTGAAAAATAGAATTTCGTAGAAATTTATAAATGTTTATGAAACAATGACATGAAGAAGCTATTTCTTTTTGACGAAGTCTATTTTAAAATTCAGTAAGTTCTTCGACAATTAGATCGGAATTATACGGTGAATATTTTGAGAAAGAAATTTTCATTGAGATTATGATACAGTGATCATCTGAAATATATTTTTAGAACATTCTCTAAAAGACGAGAAACGAGGAAGAAAGCGGCAGATGCAATGGAAATACAGTAGAGTATTGACTATTCGAACGAATTAGCAGTAATTAACTTGACATGATATTATTCATACCACGTTCTCGAATACAGGAATCTCTAAACATATCCAAATCAATGAGACCAAATCAAAGTTCGAATAATTAACAATCTACTGTAATGCGAGTCATATATGCAAGTGTCGTGGTAGTTAACGAAATGTAACGCATAAGTGTATCAGTGTGAAAGTGTACTGACAAATAATCCGTGAAGATCGTTGCGTTTGCGTTTTAGTAGGAAGAAAAGAATGAAATGATTTCGTACAATCGTCAGATCTGTTGTTCGTCATCCTGTGACTTTACGTGGGGACTAATTTTAATCGACGATCGGCTCAAAGTTCGTCTTCTAGGGAGGCTTCAATTATTTTCTTTTTCTTTTTCTTCTTTCATTTGTTAACAAGTTGTTCGTGACTATTATTATTATTATTATTATTATAATATTATTATATTATTATATTATTATTATATTATTTTTATTTTGTTTTGTAAAGACGCAAAGCGTTAGTACGTTAAAACGAGGAAAAAAGAATGACGGGATTTCGCCGTGGTAAGAGAAGATAGGAGGTCGCAAGATTTATTCTCTAATTTCTGTCGTTTCTCCCCTTTCTTTTTCTCTCTCTTTTTTTTGCACTGTTTCTCCGTTAATTCTTTGTAGTCGAAAATATCCGTACGCTTGTTTCGCTCTTGTTATGTATAGATTCTGCACATAATTGAATATAATACGGCGTTGTCACATTGCACTGTGTATTACCGCATTCTCTCATTGTGTAAATGTTTTCTGTCGGATCGCGCGATATTATCATTTTTTGATGTTAATACTGTATAGTTTATGATGTTTTTGAATTTAAGAAGCAAGGAAAAAAATATAAATAACTTAGAATTAACCCCTTCCCTATGAAAGTGGATTGTTTATATTATATGTTATTATTATTGTATTCTATATTATATATTGTCGCGGTTCGTTCCAGTGAGGATGCCTCTCGGCACCGCGTGATCGGCGTCGAGAGAAGCGAATTACAACAAAAAGGAAAAAAAAAAGGAAGGAGGAAGAAGAAAATTATCGATAACAATACGATTCATTATCTCTTATGTAGAGTAATTACTCAGGATTGTTTAACATTTATAATATATTATAATTATACTTATTGTATTTGTATTATAATTTATAATAACGTTTGAAATAAAATAAATAGTAACCATCGATCGAGAATATCCGATTAATGAATCTGTTCTCTTCAAGTTATATATACGTTAGATGCTTTGAGATTGGAAACTAGACGAAAACACTATTTGAATTTTACGCAGCAGCGCGCGGGTTCCACGCGCATGCGCATTGGCTCGACAAGCAGTTTGAAAGAAAGTGGCCGCGAGGTAGGACGCTCGTTCCGTTTTCTTCCGCGTAAAATTTCAATTATCTGTGAGAAATGGAGCCTCTGTTTCGGTTAAACGTTGAGAATATCGATATCCTGCTAGTGAACATGAAGGAGAGACTAATGCTGCACGATAAACATTCTCAGGTACGTTTATTTCATTCGAAATTCATATACGGTTATGTCCGATTTGCAGCGTCGTACGAAATTGAGTTGAAACGTATTCATTTAGTTGAAAATTACACATCACCGGGAACTTCAGATTTCTCGGAAATATTTATTCTTTTAATTAGAGCGCCAATAGTTGCTTAATAGAACATGAATGTATTACAATATGGGAGATTTAAACATATTTAATCGATAATATTTCAACGAGGGATATTACAAGAATACGATTGAAATTTTAGAATAAAGGTTTTTGCTATCTTTATTTTCGAAACGGGTGTCACGGAATGCAATGTGTTACGATTATTGTCAAAAATTATCAATGTAAACGTGAGAAAATCGATTAGGAAGAACGAAATTTTTCATAGATTACGTGCATCGAACGAATAACGAACTTATTCAAAAGTGGTGGCGCTGCGAGCAGGGAGGCGGTACTTTCAAAATTGATCAAGTTCGATATACTCTCAACTATATTCGAACTCCTACAAACTCCCACTGATCGTCTGCTTCCGTATGTTTCACAATAAACAATTTAACGCAAAGAGAGTTAATAATTCTTTTCTTGAAAACTTCAACTTCTCATAAATTTCATTAATAGATGTATCCTCGATTTTCTGGATTTGATAATCGTATATCGAAAATTTTACGATAATCACGTAGCCACGGACGCCATGGACGCAATTTTGAAAGTTACAGTTTGCATCGTGAAATCTCGTTGCAAAGAAACCCAAGTGCTAGAAAGATTCATTTCAATTATCCACAATATACTTCAAAGGTGAATTTATTTCCTGTAAAAAAGTTCTCTGTAACAAAATTTAGTGAAAGAATTTATTATTAAAAATTTTACTGTGCAAGGTTTTGTATATTTAATATTGTATATTTATTAATAACTTTTGTTTAATACAAAATTCTGTATATTATTTAAATTCTATGTATATTTTATGCGATAAATCTTCTGCTAAAGATACACAGTAAAATTTTGTGCAGTAAATTTTTCATTAACAAACGTATTATAACAAATTGTTTTACATAATATATATAATAAATATATCAGAGAACGAATTTTATTAAATGAAATTCTATGAAATATTACGTGCAAATGTAATCATTTTTAGAGCGGTAGAATTTCACGTGGATTTCGATGTAGTTTGTGTACCACGACAAGTATTGATCCTCTTAAAATCTTTGATCTTGGAAGATCCTTGGAATCAAAAGATAAAATTCTCTTCCATCATGCTATTGATACTTGTTCTTGAAAATGTCGACGCTGAGGATGAATGGGACGATGACGTGTACGAACTGTCCCATAAAGCTCTCGATTTAATGAAAGAGATTGTCGAGTACAGCGACGACGACAGTTCGGTTTCGGACGCTGCGGATGCATTGTGCGCCGTTTGCGCCTCTGCCACACGGTAAAATTATGTGTTTCCTATAACTGGTCATATAAATTGAAAAAAAAAAGTTTATTGAAGTCGCTAATATTAATTTTGTTTCTTTCATTAAATGAAAAATTCTAATTATTATTACTACAACGAATATAATGAAATCGAAAGTTTGAATACAGTAACGAGTAGAAGAATCTTAATGTATAATTCCATTTTATAATTGGAAGCTTGAAATTATTCACTACGTTATAGTTTATTCTAGTTGTAATAGTAATCTGCAAATTTCTGCCCAATTCTTGAATATTCATTGGTAGTTGAATTTTCTAAACATGGAATAGCAATTTGTTGTACAAATAATTAAATGCTTTAATTTCTTTATTATGAAATTAGAATTTTCACGCGCAACATTTTATAATTGCAAGTTTTATCATTCTCTTGGAGTTGAAGTAAGTTTGACTTTGTTTAGGTTTAAAAGACTTAAATAACTCTCTCTTAAACATAGAACATCAATTCGTTATCCAAATACCTGTCACTATCAATAGAAATAATTTCTCAAGTGGCTTGATCCCAATACTAATGCCATTAGAAATAGTTTCAAGGAAATAAGAGTCATCACAAAATTCGAAACCATAGAATAGAAGATACAAAAAGTTCGTTTCATCCAGATTATGTACCGCGGAAGATGACGGTCGAGAATTAGCCGACAAAATGTCGAAATTCAAAGTAACGATGACAAAGACAATTCGCATTGTAACGATGAACACGTTGGTACCGTACGTTAAAGTAAGTTCGATCGCTCCGATAGCCACATATATTTAATTACACGAGCGTCAAAGGCCCTTTTATTCCCGTCCTGCAGACCATGGAGTCAAATGAATCGGACAGGGTCAAATTCCACAGGAACCTCGTGACTTGTCTGAACAACCTTTACAAGTTGAGCAGTAGTTGCGGTCGCGACAACTTGTCAAACCACTTGACCGCCAACGGATATCTCAAGTACTTCTTGCTGTTAACCACTAGGCTTCCGTAAGTTTCATGAACAACCTGGGATTCGTTTGGTAACGCGATGTCACGTATAATGGTTCACGAATGTATTCCACAATTTACCATAAAGAAACCTTCATACACGTATCTACGTATTGTGGGTGTTGTATTTTGAGATTTTATTCATACGATTGATACGATTATATTGGTGAAATTTGAATCTATATAAAAGTTGAATCTATGTAAAAGTTAGATATAGACATAGTTGTGTGTATATAAAAGTTAGACACAGACATAGATATATAGAAGATATTTATTGTATATATATTTAGTAGAAAACTGGGATACATCATGGATAACTATTTTAAATATACATGCTTTAATAAGTTAAAAATATTGACTGAATATTAATATATTAATGGACTGTGGCTAGTTAAATACTTTTAACAAGTAATAAATATATGATATATGAATAAATAATAATTTAATACTATTTAAGGGTTAAATACCTTGTAATTTCTGATATCAATTTTTAGTATGATAACATTTAGTACATTTTTACTATGATAACATCATAATATATCATTTTTAGACTTGTTTCGAATTTACTGTCAGTGTCAATGAAATTCCAAAATGTTTTATATAATGCACATTTGTATGTGCACATTTCATTTAGCCATATTGTTAGCAAAAAACATTGATATTTTTAGAGAAATCTTAAGACGGAGCACTTGCGTGCTACTATCACGAATCGTAACAACTTTGGCTGAAAAATCGATGCCAATCTGTCGATCTACCAATCAAGAAATAAGCTTTGAAAATTTAATACACCGAGGACTGTTGGATCTTCCGAAAGATAGTGAACAATGGGAAAATGTTATAGTCCATGATGGAGAAAACAGAGCAGTTGCATTAATGACGTTGATTTACTATCACTTCCACGGGACCAAAGAGTATGTAAATCGAAATTAGCTCTTAGCATCTAACACGAAAAGAAATCACTAGTGAAATTTCACTCCAGTATGTGTATTCTTCATTTCACTTTGAAAATCAATCTATTTCCTATTTTACTTTAGAAATCTTCATTCAGAAATTCAGTCAAATTGAACAAATAGAATTGAATATCTTATTATTAGATTGGAAAATTTATAGAGACTTGTAGCTTTTCTCTTATGATATTATGGGTATCAGCTGCAGTCTTCTAATTTCCTGTAAATGCACAAACATTTACAAAATTCTTTGCAGTAATTGCAAATACCTAGACACTGGAATTTTATAAACTTTTATAAACACAATATTGTAGAAATTGAATCTTGTTTTGTCTACTATCTATACTTGTTTAAATGAATATTCTATTTTGAATATTATTGTAATATATATTGTGCATATGTTGCAATTTTATTACACAAATACAGTCTCATAACACTGCTACGACATTAGTGCATGAAATCACAATATGAAAGTACAATTCTTACGGAGTTAAATTTCACCCACGGATAAAACGTACAAGAATCGATTGTGCTTTCTTCTTTATCGCATGCCGCGACGATATTTTGAATAGAAAAATATTGTAGGGCCGACATGATATCTTTGAAATCGCTGATCGCGAGGACTGTCAATCTCCCTAAATCCGAGCGGACGCCGGCGCAAATTTTAAAAGTTTTATGGTTTCTGTTTGCCGTCGCGTCCGTATCGCATCCATCACCGCGGTCGGTACAGGATTACGACAGAGCCGTGAAACGATTGGCAGCTGCGTTGCAATATTCCAACCTGAACGACTGTTACACTCATCACATAGACCTGCTGCATTATTGCTTGAATTGCCGTGAATTCCCAAAGGATCTTCGAAACAGAGCGATGGAGCTATGGTTGATTGAGTCTGACGGAGACATCAAGCCTTTATTGGCTATAGATTGCGGGAAAGTTGTGCAACATTTTCTATTGGTAATCATACACGTTCGCTTTAATGGGCTCGATGGGAGTTTGCGAGGCTGATGCACATGGTGAGATAATCCGATGTAATTTCTTTTGGCAAATAGCTTGTCATACAAACTGGATATTCCGATAAAATAATCAGCCTGGCGATGAAAGGAATTAGAGAGATGATACGGCTGGACAATGCCAGGGAAATTGCAGAGATTGCTTGGCACATGTTGCCTAAACTTCTTTCAACTTATCAACCATTGAAAGGTATTCTTCTCTGAAGCTGTACACGTATCCACGTCAATTATTGAACGATGGATGTTATTTTGTTCACACAAATTTCAAAATTCTTATTGACGATGATGTGTATTGAAGTGACTAAGGATCATTAATCAACACTTTCATCGACGAGAATTTTGAAAAAATTTTGTTTCGAGTGATCGGTGAATTAACAGAGAAATGCAAATTTGAAATTTTAATATTAGAAATTTTAATTAGTAAATCTAGCGATCAACAGTTTTAAAAATTTGCCAATAGATCATCATTACATGTGTCCTGTAATTATTGATCTCTTATGTTGCATTTCGAATTTTTAAGACAATGTCTTGAACGTAACCTCATTAACATCAACGTTTAGGTTTATTAAGCTACCGGACATTGCAACAATTAAGCCTCAAATCGCTCGATTTTGTAATTTTTAACTTATTTTAATTTCATTATCACGAAGAATATATAAAATACAAAACGAAGCTATAAAAATAATTATTACGAATTTTAAAAAAATTTAATTTCCTGTCAATGATCGATCACAGCGAAAAGATGTACGCTCGTCGTGACTTACTTGAATCTTACTGACCACAAAAATATTGAGACAAAGTGCAAATTAATATAATTAAATATCAAACACCGTCACCAGTCGTATCGAGAAAAATGTCTGAAAAGACGGAAATTAAACAATATCTTCGATAGACGAGCAAGTGAAAGCGGTGTTGGAATTAACCAACGTGTCCATTCCGGACTCGTTGTCGTGCAGCATCAGGATTCGGTGCGCGGACAATCTCGTAGCGATCGTTCTACGCCGGGAGGCGGACTTGAAGCTGAGGACACTGGCAATAATGCAATCGTACGCGTTGCTGGTCACGTCCGCGACGATCAAGCCATTCGCAAGTACATATATCAGCGAGACGCTCGCCCACGATAAATACCAAATACGACTTCAAGTGGAGAAAAATAATTCCACGCTCCTTTTTTCCGTCTTCCGACAGTTCTCGAGAGGTATTGCACGACGCCGTGCTTTTTGGAGGAGTTGCTCGTTCAGGGTTTCTCCCTGGAAACGCCGGAACTGTCCGCCGTCTGTTTGAAGCTTCTCGCGTTTATCGTGCACAGCCAGGGACAATCGTCGATTCAGGTGCGAGAACGCCACGTTCGTAAATAATAGATTGCCGCGTTGTCGGCCGTCGATTATACGTCGGACGACGTGTTTTTCCAGCGTGATAAGCCGGTGACGATTGACGTGCAGAGCTTAGCCGATTTGCTGTTAAATACGAGGAGGTCCGTTCACTCGTCGATCAATGGAATGCAACTCGCGCTGGAACTTTTAACTCAAAATATTGACGGATCACCTGTCAGGCTAGACGAGATCCCGGCCGATCGGGCCGAGGGTGTGATCAATCTCTACGAGACCCTTCATATCGTTCACGAAAGAGTTAGTGCTGGTATTTTAATCGAATCCGTTGATTTTCAAGCAACTTGCCTGTTTAATTGACATTACTTGATTGAAAGAACGAACAATAAATTAACAATAATTTTCTTCATAATTGAAGCGCTGCGATTGGAAGATCAATTAAATTAAATTAAAATTACGACACCTTCGTTTTAAAATTAATTTGGAACTTGAGATTTCTCTCTCGGTAATATGAAGCTTGACGTCCAAATATTTGGAAATTAATTTGGAAATGCAAAATCTAAAAATTTCCTGCCAGAAGATAAATTAGTCTGACTGTGTCGCTTGCGCGTTAGTTTTAATAATACGATCGTGTTTCTGTTCACAGAGTGACCCGACGCAAAGAGACGTCGTGTACCAGTGCCTGCAGGCCATCCTCAAATTTTGCCACAGACGCGTGGAGCCGTTGATGTACCACATTTGCACGCTGATGAGCAACTACGATATCGTATCTAACATCCTACAAACGCGCCGGGTAACCTGCCACTTTCTGGATTTCGTTTCAACTTGGCTCCGCTATCGCGAAAGATACCGCGCCGACGAAGGACCGTGGAACGCGCGATCTCTTTGCAAAACACCGTTCGAGGAGGCTCTCGATCAGATCAACAACTACGTCAACGCGGTGAAAGACTCGAGAAGCGACGCGGCGTTCTACAATCTTCTCTACGCGGTGAGTTGACGACCACGATCTTTTCCTTTGCTTATTGTTAGCTAACAGGAGACAACTCGGTGTCTATACTTCTTATTATAGTTATCACGGTACGACAATTAGGTAGGAGGATCTTGCTACGTGAGTGTAACGTGAACAACGGGGAGGCTTTGCTTTAACAGTTTATTCGATCCGTGCAACGTTGCTCGATAACATTGTAACATGTTTAAATTACGTGCGTACAAAAAGTAGAAAAACATCAATTCGTGGGACGAATTTAATTCGTCCGCGTGGTATAACGCGTGCGCTTCAGCGTGATCCTGAAATAGATTTATATTAGTTCGTATCTGTATCTGTTGTATTGTTTGCTAAGTAGCTTGATTGCACTCCGCGTTCTAAATGCCCCAGCTGGATATAGTGTATCTTAAAAATTGTCATTTTTTTTTTCTTCTTCTTCTTCTTCTTCTTTTTCTTCATCTCTGGTGGTTTCTTTCTGCGTTATTCGGTAACTGGTCGGACGCAGTTCGCGCGGTGCGTCTGTCGCTTAGGATTTGCATTCGCCGTGGTAAAAAGTTCGCCCGAGCCGCGCTTGGCCCTCCTCTTTCAGCTTCTTTCGCTCGCTGGCAACGCTTTTTTTTTCGTTATTTTCGCGGTCGGCCGTTGCGCTGCATGAAGCAACCCTTGAAAGAGTTCAATCTCACGTCGATCTCGCCCTCCTCTAGCTGAAATCAGACACGCTCGGGCAGTGCGTACGGATACGGGGTGGGAAATTTGAACGAAACTCGAATCGATGGTTATATACCTGGTCGAACAAGTAGATCTCTTTGTAACAGGACGGTGACACGCATTCGCGAATGCATTTCGTTTTGGCAATGCCGCTCCTTTCTGGCAGTAGCATCTTACAAGCGCCGCTCTCCTCGCAAGCCTGCTCGAATTGCCTGAAGAGAAGTTCCTGCGACCAACGTTTGTATTACAAACACGTGGAAATGAACCCTTGGGGCTCGTCTAATGTTAAAATATATTAGACGTAGAAATTAGCTCTGTGCCTTTGCATTCAAATCGTCACATTTATAGAACACAGTGTAGATACATATATATATATATATATTTTTTTTTTCAATTCCAAGCTAAAAATTTTTCAATGATAATTTAGATATATCTCGACACAAAACTTTCGAAATTATTAAATAAAAGCAAGAAGAATTTATTCTAGCTATCTAACTCGATAATTTCCAAACAGAATAGATAAATAAATAGCAAGGCACAGCGAATTTCTACACGTAACGTCAGCTCGTTGATACCATTATTGGGCTATTTCAAGCGAGGAAATATTCTGATTGACGTAGAGTCGAAGAGTCTCGCGGCACGCGGCGGAAAATATAAGCTGCTCTCGCGCACAATAACCACATAAAATCGCTCGTAACAATTGGTTCGTGCGTTGTTCGAAGATTAACCTCAATTAATACTCGTCTGAGTTCTATTACTCGCGTACGGCTGGCGCGTTTAATTTTCTCTGAAGAGAATTTTCTCTTTCTCTCCGTGGAAGACTATTCACTGATACGAGGCTCGCGCTGTTCTATTATTGCGAAATAAGCGAAAATAAATAAATGAAACTTTAGAGAATTACATTCTGCGTTAAAGATACAAACTCAACCGGAAATCAGGTGTGATTACGATATCAATTTCTCGAGAAACTAGTGATACACATATACATATATACACGTATCATGGAGTGACAGCAGCGAAGTACGCCCCGGAGTACCTTAACTGTCTTCGGGTTAATGCCAAATCGATTTTACCCCCATAGCGAAATCACGAAATCACCCTTGTTACGTCCCCCATGGGGGATCCCCGGATCGACGCGAAGTAATCCTCCTCGAGCATCGCGCGTCACTGCTAAGGATATCACGGAGATCCGTTGTAAAATTCCAACCCTACATAAAACACCCCATTTACATGGTTTTCGTTCGTCCAACAATTCCAACAATTCCGTTTCGACAGTCACAACTAATCAAAAAAAAAAAGAACAAACAAAGAGAAACTAAAAAAAAAAAAGAAAGAACTGGGTAGAACAGCGAACCAACGTTTACAAAACTTCCTCGAGCATACGTAGAATAACACGAGATATTTTCTATTCTTTTTTTTTTTTGTTTTTTTTTCTTTTCTCCGCATCGTAAAAACCACGGCAGCTTCTTCTTCTCGACCCCTCTTCGCCACCCCTCAAAACAACACCTCGCTCGACCATAACCTCGCTCCTCGATGCGTTAGGAGCCGCGTTCCTCGAGCCACGGATTTCTCGGCAAACAGCTGGGACGACTTACATTCTTGGTAGTCTCCTTGTACGGATATTCGGGGAAGGTGAAGGTCTTCGCGAGGGTGCCCGGCCCTTCCTTCAGCTGTCCGACGACGAGGATCAAGCCGATCGCGAACGCCACCCCCGGCGCCATGTTGTGCAGCCGGCCACGATCAATATGATGGGGTGGCGCTCGCTTACGCTGCTCTCCCGACCTTTCTCCTCCACTCTCGTTTGCCCGCCGCGCCTGTAAAAACCCACGCCGCCACGGGACAGACAAGGGAGGATTTCGCGCGATCAACCTGTCGATCCCCTTTGGCCGTTCGCCCCCGTGAAATTGACTTTTTAAGAACCCCGAGCCCACCCGCCGTGGGGACGACCCAGGCCTTTGGCGCGCCGGCCTTTCATCCGGTGCCAACGTCCAACTCTTCTTCCGATTTCATTTGCGGCCGAGGATGATCGACAGGCACGCTGAATCTGATGCCAATCGCGAAACTTTGATTAGACGTTTCTCTTCGTCTTTTTTTTGTTTTTCTTTTTTTTTTTTTTTTCTTGTCGCTAGATCAAGGGGATGTCTGTGGAAGTTTACAAAATTGTCAATTAGGGATTATTGGAAGGTTTGGGTGTAGAATTTTTTATGAAGAAGCGTAAGTCTGGGAGATCCTTTTGTTTTGAATTGAAAACTAGGTTTTATTGGAAGATTTGGCTGTGGGTATTGGTTTTGAATTATTGCAATAGGACAATAGAATTTCTAAGATTGGTTTCTTAAATAAGGAATTGTTGGTCTGGAGTAATCTGTTTCGTTTTGATTATAGACTAGGGGCTAAAGGATTTACAAATTGTAAATTGAAAGTTGTTGAAAAATTATATCGATTGAAATCATATATTAGTTGAAATGTTAATTTTGGAATGTAGTAATGGGGTAGTAGAATATGTCAGATAAAAGGTATGAGTCTAATTGATTTTAAGATTTGATTTGTTGGTGAGATAATTGAATCTACAAGAGATAGAATTTTGTTTTAAATTAAACTTTCCTCTACTATAATTATTATCTCTCTCTGATCTACATATATCACATTATTGATATTTACCCCTTTCATGGTCGATGTTGCATATATGCTACAGTGTACTTGAACAAGTTGTCAACCAACTGAGCCATGAAAATATTTATTTTTAATACCTTTTTTTATAAATTACACTATTCAGAAGTGAATCAAAGAGATATTATTTTTAATATTTCAAATTGGAGCTACATTCTTGTATTCTTTAAGAATTCCAGCTCTTCGAATTAATGAGCTACACAAATCATCCAATTTCAATTCTCACTGTACTAAATATAATCTTCACCGTAGAAAATTCATGTTAAAACCCCTACTTGAACATAATTTCGAGAAATGGGAAATCCATCACTTGTTATATTTCTCAAAAGAATGCAAACCAATTAATTTTTCATGCAGTCTATGAAATTCTTGTAACATTTAATTTACAGTAATATATTTTAAAATAATTCTTGATCCACGCGGCCGGAATTTCGTTATCTTCGTGCTGCAGCCAATAACCAAACTGCAAATATTTATACAAATTCAAACTCTTCTGATCAGGATTAGAGAAGCGAAATCTGAACGCAAATTGAATTCATCCCCTGAATATTTCAACTCTGCATACTTCTGCATATTCCTGAGCAGTTTTGCACGTGAATGCATAAACATCCGCGGTTTGCTAATCACCTTGCAGCTGACGCGATATGAATCTCAAACCTCAACGAAAGAAAAAGAAAGAGAAGACGAAGGAAAACGAGTATATATACGCGGAGAGAGACTCCGTGCTCTCAGGTACGTGATAAACGACGAAGCGAAGACAGATCGCGGAAGTGTCTGTGCACGCGGAGGAAATGCACGCGCAAATTCATCGATAAATCCGCGGGCCGGCGTCGCGGCTCGGCTATTTTGCATAAAACGTAACGGAGTGTGTATGCAGCGAGCCGCGATGGCATTTATCGTCGCGACGCATGCGAGCGAACCAGACGACGGTTTTTGTTCGGTTAGGCGTTGCGCACCACCAGCTCTCCGCGTGCATCGGCCAACATCCCCCGCCCTTCGGTTCGCCATTAAATCGAGATTTCGCCGGTGATTAGCGGCAGTTTGCCTCGCCTCGCTGCGCCCGCCAGTCGATAGATTTTCCCAATAATTTTCCGTCAGTTCGGAGGAATTTCGCTGCGTGCCCGAGGAGCCCGGGCTTTCATCGCCGCTTATATTATAGGCCCCGTTCTTCCCGATTCTGGCCACCGTGGAATTTAAAATGCCATCGTTATTCCGCGATTTTTTTCCCTTTTCTCTGTCTCCCTTTTCTCGGCTGGATTATCATACTTTATTTCCCTCTCAGATGTCGGATAATTTCAGGAGGTAGAAGTTTGGGCTTTCGCGATGGCATTACAATTTGCATTATTATTTGCATTTGCATTACGACTTGCATTATTCACGCAGAGTGACGAGCGAAAGAAAGGCTTGCGAGTATTAATAATCTATTAAATGTTACACTCTCTGCCGTATATTGGCGATGACAATTTACTTCGAAGCGTATTTGTACGTCAAATATAATTTTTGTTCTTTTTTAAACTGATCAGCTACATTCAGTTGAAAAGTAATTTTACGAAATAATTTTGCCGACTGAGCTCATGATAGTTCTTCATTTCTTTCTTGATAATTCAGTATTTATTTTCTCGCTTAATGAGATGAGGAAATTAATTGAAAAATGGATTTAATCAGCATGGTTTATAAGAGAGAGTAATATAGTAAAAGTGCGTATGTAGAATGTCGCTCAACTACACACACTCGCAGCTTTCTGTTTAACGTAATTTAATTCTAATTCTAATCTAATTCCAATCTCACCCAGAATCGAATGTTCTGCGTCTACGTTACGTGCATGTATTCTTAAAATTTCTACGAGTTTCGTTCACGAGGGAGTAAATTACTATTCACGGATTCGAGATCCGAAGGACGGAGATTTAGGGTAACCCTAATGCGAAAGTCTGCGGGTCATTAGACACAGTGGCCGACTTAAATGGCATTTCTCGATTAATTTATATCCCTTGCAAACAACCTGTTACACAATCTGTTAAATTAGAATTAATTACTCGAGGACCGCCATTAATCACGGTGGCGCGAGCTCTCCCACGGGAAGAAGGAAAAATGGCCGTCACGCGACGTGAAATTAAACATCAAACCATCCCAGTTTAGATAGACGATATCCAGAAACGGATGCGAAGCCACGTTCCATTAAACGTGCATTATCGATCAACAAGCTCGTCCGGCTGAATTAAATGTCCAGCGCCGCATCGGCGGCCAGTCGATGGTGATCAAAAAATCCATTGCAAAATCCATTGGAACTCGGATCGTGCCGCGGGGGAGGAAGGAGATGAATTTAGAGCGTTGCAACTCTCCATTTCGCTTCGAATTAAAATTTTCATCCGGCCGTTCGTAGCCAGACGTTCCACCTAATTAAACAGAGGTGATCCTCGGATCGGGGCGAATCGCGCGCGTTCCGCCCGTGAAAAGCGCAAACGAGAAGTTTTCCCGTGTTGCAAACAGAGCGAGAGAGAGAGAGAGAAAGAGAGAGAGGGAAGGGGATCGTTTGAATTGCGGGAACACCGGGTTGAAAAAACCCGAAATCTCGGCGGCTTTTTAATTACATGTTCGTTCCTCTCCGCGTTCCGAACGCGCGGCTGCCAAACCAATGCATGATGCACGATGTATGTACGCAGCGTTTCCGATTAAATCGCGGCTCTACTCGCGAAATTCCGTTGATTTATCGGCGGCTGAGTCGCGGACCAGCAACACGGAGCTACAGTTCAATGGGAATTTCTCTGTAGCCACGCGAATCGTAATGTAGGATCTGTTTCTTTATATGTATATGAGAGTTTTTTTTTTTTCTTTTTCTTTTTATCTTTGCGCACCGAGCGACGAGTTTAAATGATTTGCGTGACAGCGTTAATGTTTCATAGGCCGATAACGTAGATCTAACGTGGTGTAATTCACGGGAGATACGAGTTATCGCGATTGCGACACGACGGTGCGTTGGAAATATTGAATTCTGTGGTTTCTTGGGGTTTCGATCTTGGTGTACGTGGGCGGATATTATGAGTTATTTATTAGGCGAAGGGTATTTTTCTTTCCTTCGTTGTATGAAAAATGAAATACGGACCGTTGACACATGACGCCAGATTTAATATAAAAATATGCAAATACAACGTGTATATATTTTATACGCTAAATATAAAAATTCCTCTGGCATCGTATGTCAACTATCATGTTTCGTTTTGAATTCAACAGAGAAATATATCTCGATCCGTGACTATCTATCTGCACTTACGTGGATCAAAATTTCATATAAAAATATGTAAACATATTGTATGTACAGGGCACTCCAGTTTTTACGTGAAAAGAATGTAGAACAAAATTTTCTCATTTCATACCTCAGTTATTTTCTTACCTGCACTTTATAGTATTTGATGAATAAATATTGAATAAATTTTGTAAGTAAACATGTACCTAAATATAAAATGATTAGCTGATCCTTAGAGGCAATTCTTTCTATTTCTTTAAACATCAACCACTAAAGAAACCAAATCTCAAAACTACGATATATCCATCATTGCAATTCGTCATTTTCCGGCTCATAAAGGCAGTTCATAAATTTTCTAACAAGGCAGGAAATCTTCGGCTATAGTAATATTCATTTTCTCATACTTCCGATGGGAGATTTCTTACACGCTGCACAATGTATTTCAGTTATCGGGAAATATTGCAGTAGAACGTATAGAGAATACGTCTCGACCGTGTCGAACCAATCGGATGCACCGATATAGCAACGTATTTTCTCGCGGATTAAATCGGATGTATTTAGTTTCGCTTCAAAGTATCGTGTTTTTATTTCTATTTTTTCTCTTTTTTTTTTTTTTTTAAACGCGTAATCTATCCCTTAAAATCCGACCCCGAATCCGTTTTCATCCCCCCTCCCGCCGTTTTTCGTTCGACGTGCATATTCGACCTGCAAGCGATATACGCGAATAAACAGCGGAACCATCCATGTTTGTTATTGCGTTTACAGTGTCGACAAAGAGTTAACCGCTCAAAGCCGAAGGTTTAACGATGAACGGTGAATTTACAGCTAACGAATTGCGTAATTTCGCTCTCGATGTTTAAAACACGGCGACGTCGGGACGCGCACGCCAACGCGTACACACTCGCGTTAAACACGGCAGTACGCATATTCCGCCTGGCGTGACAACTATGCCTGACGTTTCCTCGTTCGTCCGTGAAATAATTTCCGCACCGGCTCGACCAAATCGTTGTAATTATCGGCGCGTCATGGTTCCGTGAAAAAGAAGGGAGAAAAAGAGGATCATTCGCCATTAACTTCTCCACTGACATTCTTGCCAAAAGAATTAACACGTTGAAGGGGTAGCGTTGCGTAAATGCGTGCATCATTCCGGTTGAAATTCATTCATGTAGCGTTGAAGCGTGGTTTTTTTTTCATTGTTTAACCGTGGATGTCTATGCAAACTCATATTTTCATGGACTTTATGGGGTGTAGGAGCGAGCACTCAGAAGAAAGTTTGTTCCGCCAATCAAGTGTTGCATTATTCTTGCATTTTTGATAAAGTGCCAAGATATTTCCAGAGGAGAGATTTTAAAATTCAGTGTGTTGTTAATCAACGACATTATATTAAAATCCTAAAGTCGTGTTTGATTATCAAAATATTAAAATGTTGTTTCTTGATTCTAGCTTTGTTAAAATTTTCTGTTACCTTTTAATAGACTTTCTTTCCAGACTTGATCATGTTAAAATACTATATCTGTGTAGTTACAAAATGACGTTATCATTGTTATCATTTTCAACTAACAAAGTCATACTGGAATACCCTTTTTCTAGTCACAAAGTAACATTGCCATCATTTTCATTATGCCGTACTAGGACACTGTAATCACTATTAAACTATCTTCATTAAAAATAAAACTTTAGAACGATCATCCAATTATTAACTATTATATTCGACCGCTGGAATCCTTTTCTTAGTCATAAAATGAATATTGTTTGGGGAGAAATTTTCGATCAAACGCAAGTATAATTCGAAAGTATTTAAAAACATTGAAATCTTTAGTTTAATCTCTAGTTTTCTACAAATTTCGAGCAGATGCAAAAATATTTCGTACCTGAAAGATTCTAACTTTTCTTTAAACACGTTCGACTATTTGTGTTTTGATCGAAAACGTTTTTGTCAGAATTGGCATTACCATATTTTAATTACTTCTTTCCAATTACAAAATGACACAATCACTAAAATACCAAACTACCATACGTTGCGAATTGAATTTGAAAATTTCAAATTACCCGGTGCAAACGATTAATTCGACGATCGTTTAATCGGAACTCGATCGACTCGCGCGTTCCCATCGATGTATTGTATTATTTAACGGTAATCCACTTCTCGCCATGGATGGAAAACAGAGGTGGAAGTTGATTTAATTAGAGGACAATTAAGCGGCGAATGTCGGACTAGTTGATCTAATTGTAACTATTAAGGGAATTGTTCGGGCTCTGAGGGAGGTCTCTCTCTCTCTCTCTCTCTCGATTGTTCCAACTATCCCAGTTGAATTTTTGTCTTTGTTTTCACACAACAGTTACCTCTTCCTGTCCCACAATCCCACAAAAGATGATGAAAATTCCAAATTTAATGCTTTTTAATTTACTCTCTGATAATATTAAGTTATATTAAATTTTATATAATATTATAATATTAAATTATATAAAATATATTATATTAAATTATACAATATTATAATATTAAGTTATATTAAATTTTTAATATAATATTGTATTATGAAATTTTCTTCGGTATATAAAGTCGAACGAAAATACACAACGAAATGAAATATCAATATATACTGTTCCTAACAGTACAACTACCGATGACTGTTCGAAATCGAATCAAAAAGGTATAGAATGCAAGTAATAGAAAAAAGTTCGTATGTTTTATAGAGAATCATTCGAATCTCTAAGAACGTAACATTATAAACCTTGTAAACCTATTCTAAAAAAAAATTATAAATTGGTCACTTTGTGTTAATATTGCATGAAAATTCTTTTATCGGACAACAAACAATATTTGGTATTTAAAAAATACCCGAAAAGGTACAAAAGATACGGACGATACTCTAAAAATTGCCCGAGACAGTGGAAAATGTCAAAAACACAGGAAAGGAGGGAATTAAATGATCTATGTTGTCCCATTACGATCGCAATTCCATATTGTAATTTACATCACTGATATCGTGTATGACCATGCGTCACGTAGATACAGGTCGATTTAACGTTAAAGTTGAAGTTATTACCGTTTGATCGTGAACGACGATAGTGATAACATCGACATGAATTATTCACTATTTTTCATTCTCACTACAATTTCCTGGTGAACGCCGATATCTTTTGCGAACGTTGAAATATTTATCGTAATCCAGTGACGCGAAAAGACAGGTGTTTCCATGCTGGTGCGCATTGTTGCGCACTTTTTGAAACGATACTGAAAATTCAAAGTTTTTAACTGCGTCTTAAAAAATTTTCGCAGAGAGTGATCATTCTTGCTTTACCCTTACGATTGGTGAGCACGATAGGTTTCCTTTTCGTGTGGCATTTATTTTTTTTATGACAAATTGCAGTTATTATGCTACAAAATCTCAAATTATTGGGTTGAATTCTCGTGTTTTCTATGGGATATGAATCCTCCTAATTGCAAGTATGTAATTCGTTGATTTATTACTTTATCTGGTTACCATTCAAGAAAGAGTAGTCATTTTTCATTGGAATAATCTTCGAGTATATCAGGGAAAAATTCAAGAATTAAATTAGAAGATTATATGTGGTCGTGACTGTCATTTATTTAGATCGTCATGAGCATCATCCGAATTTCAATGTCATTCCGTGAAAAGTGATTGAAGCTTATGAAATAGAATATAGAATATAGAATAAAATATAGAATCTAGAATCTAGAATATAGAAAGGTTCTTACAAGGGCTTAGACTAACGAGATGACTACGCTATAAAAATTGTTTATTCATATTTTCACCAACGCAAGACAGAAACTCTTTAACCTTTGTTCGTTAAATATTAAATACCTCGATCGGATCTTGAAAAATTTCGCCTCTTAATCTCCCATATTTCGACATATCTTTCCATCACCGAATCTCAACGTCGTCATTTTCACCGAGTCACCAGAGTGGATCGACATGTCGTTCCATTTTCCAAGTTTCCCTGTTGCACTCTCTTAAACCACAGTTTACAGCCGAACCGGCGAAAATAGCTCAGCCTCGCGCATATTGAAAAAAGCCGATCTCGGCCAGCGCGATATAAATCACCGCGCGTGACGCGGCCTGATAAATAGTGAAATAATAGCGAGAGGCGGTCAGAGTCTGACACTGTTGGAAAAAGGGAAATCCACGGATCGGAGTCGAGGGGAACACGACGTTACAGCCTCCCCGTTGATTTACTATTGCCCGTAGTCGAGTCAGCGACGACGATCTTCTCCTCTCGCCACGAATTCTGCCAGACTTGCCCCGCGCTGTCTCGTTATTGACACAGCAAATAAGGATCGACAATAATAGGAATCGTTGACACGTCGTCAAACAAATCCTCAGGGAGGTTTGCTCGGTAGCTTGGATTCAAGCTGCACTGCCGCTGGATTCTGCGATTTCCTTGGAATATGACCGACGCCGGTGGAAACGTCGAGATTTGTGCATCTCGGTGACGACCAGTCTCCTCTACGAATGAAGAAATATTTACTACTTTAACATCTCTCGTACTTTTCTCACGTACTGTTCGTTGCTTTTGCAAAGTGAAAAGAGGGGGGGGGGGGAGGATAGAATATTGATATATTTTGTGTACGAATCGCTAAGGTGAGGTTAACTCATTTGCATCGAGGAATTGAATATGCATGCAGGTGTTCGGAGTGAGCCTTGTTCGTTAAATGTGTGGAATAATCTGTGGTATATTTATCAAGGCCTTGCCTTATAATATCGAATCACGCAGTACGTTGCGCATAAGCACGTGATTTTATATATATATATATATATAATACATTTTTTGGAGATACAAGTGGATTTCTTGGATACCGTAGCATGAATATTCATCATGTGTAATAATTCTGTCGTACCTCAAGATAGATACTCAGTAAAATAATGAATAACAAAATGTCATGTATCATATGATAGTATTATATGATAGTACAAATAATTAATACATGACAATATATAATAATGTAATATGATGTAAATGATTACCACTCTAATAATTAATAAATTAGATATCATTCGAAATCTTCAATTTAACCAAAAACGTGAAAACTCCAATTCAATAACCAGGATTAAAAATCGAACACTCTACGTGGAAACTCAACAAAAAGAATCAAATGAAAATAAAGTACATGGCGAATAAAATACGAATGTAATGAAATAAGGTCGTAAGAAAGTAGCAGACACGTTCTAATAAGTCAAAGTCGAAGAGATGGCTAGCGACGTCTCTTCGCGACGTCTCTCTTATTCAGATACCAGGTACCTACCCTTCCGGAAGTTTGGCGTCGCACGACTTACAATACAGTAGTTTACAATAGCAACCTTCCACGGTGACAGACCATCTAACACACTCAATGGAACTTGGAAATGTTACGCATCGACTTTGACGAGTTGTTTCTACCCTCTGTAGATGTGAAACGTGAAACGCAACGTACATGCAGTTGTCCATCCTACGTACGTGTTAATTTGTCGCGAACGCTCAACGATTCTTTCGTCATATTTTGTTAGTTCCCTTTTTTTTTTCAATCTCACAATCAGTCGCCGTATTTTATTGGCAACTGACTAATCGGCACGCTCGATTTGTCGCCAGCGAAATCGACGAGTTTAATGGAATGTTTTATCGTCGCATCGTTCCGCGTTTTGTCGTTTTTTTCGATTCCCGGGGAAAAATATTTCCTCTATCCGCGCTTTGCATATCAAATATTGTTTTCGTTCTCCATTTGTGACGGGATCATTCGCCTCGTTGTGGTATTCCTTTTCGTTTCGCGATGAAAATGACGAAGTTTTCTTTCGTACCAGATACTGTGAATTTATTGTACTTGATGTTTTTAACTTTAAACGTTTCCAGAAATTTTCTTTCTTTAACGTCACGATGACAAAGACGAAGGGATGAATGACAATGGAAGCAGAAAGAGGGTAACACTCGTCGTAATAACGTTTCGTCGACTTATCATAACAACGTTTAATGACTGGAACGCGAATTGACCCTTCAGATAAACTTGTCGGACCATTGCAGTTTATAGGGACAGGCTGTGAATACTATTCGGTCGATTATTAACTCGGACTTTAATTAAACGCACTGGCTGCCTGACGTTTCATAACGATACGTACTTCTGTCTCGAAACCGTCTCTTGTTACGACGTCGTGCTGTGACGTACTTCACTATGGCTTTTGAGTGTTTCGTGAGAAGTTTCGCTATATTACTAGGAGAAGCTTTATTGAGTTTAAATTAGTTTTCTTAAATTAGTACCTGCGTGTCTTCAGACAAGTGATGAGTTGATGGTTGAAGAATTTTATTCTCTTCAAACTACGAAGATCGGGGGAGAATATTCTTACTTATTAATTTTACTATCATTTTATTGGTTAAACGGGAGAATTTTAATGTGACATCATTGGAGATGAAAGAAATTTGAAAATGTTTGAAATTTTTAAAGACAGTTAGTAAAGATTTTGTATTTTTATGAATGTAATTTTAAAAAAATGTGATCTAAATAGAAATTTACTTGCTGATTATTTATTTTACTTTGCGCGTTTCATGTATTTTCACATATTCTATTGAAAATTCGCAATTTAATTATCACTCAATGTTTCAATATTTTTGAAAAATTTGGAATTGGAACGTACACCTTTCACTCCAAAACTAACTAAAAAAGATAACTTTGATAGCATAGGATCAATTTTTAATATACTAAATTTTAAAATGGCTTCATTGTAAAAAATGGAGAACTTAAAATATTATGTTCTTCCTCTCTAATATCGTCGTAAATCAAAAATAAATAAAATCAGTGATAAAATAAAACGTCCAACCAAATTAATAATGAAATAAAACATAAACTTTTACAGATTTGTATGAATTTTGCAGTTGCATTCTTCATGGGTGACCATTGTTTAAGTGAAATTAAAGTAAAAATACAGCAGAATAAAGGTAGAATGAAAATAGAAGAAAATAAAACGAAATTTGAATTGATAAGTTTTTATAATTCTAGCTTGAATCTCGTATTAGCGAGATAAAAATTTTATAAAGTTTAGGGTAGTTCCGTAGCGAAATGCAACGCGTTATGGGTAGTTTCGTATTTCCCCTTCATAAAGAGGAGCAAGGGAATGAGATTTGATCGGTGGAGGGAAATCAGATAGAATGCGGAAATTGAATAATTACGTTCGTACCTCGAGAATTAGATAATTATAAACGGAACGTAACACGCGAGACGAGAGCTATAATTTCGCGGAATTGCAATTATGTTGCACGTTGCGGACTACTTCTGAGAGGAATTCCATGAACAATTACCCCGAGTGCTTTTCGTTTCCACGTTAATCTTTCGGTAGGGAGGCATTATTATTTGTTTTAAAATCTTCTTGAAACATTCATAACGCTGACTTCGTATTTTTCCGCGATATGATCTGATGATTATAGTCATCCACTTACAGCTGACTGCGTAAACCGTGAAACAAGGAATCCTCGTGTTAACAGTGTAGTACTTTACGAGGTAATTGTGAATATTTTTTTTCAAAAGTTCATTTCTTTGTATCTATTAATTTTTTTATCCTTTACGTGATGAAACGTCACATTCAGCGA
The DNA here is from genome assembly GCF_011392965.1 of Frieseomelitta varia. Lineage (NCBI taxonomy): Eukaryota > Metazoa > Arthropoda > Insecta > Hymenoptera > Apidae > Frieseomelitta > Frieseomelitta varia. Next base: position 147,363 of record NW_025109705.1, read on the forward strand.
TATCAGATGTATAATAATAAAGTTGAGTAACCTTGTTTGAGGTTCATCACTTTGAAAGATTTTCGTGGCAAATGCATTGTGATTTCTAACAACGGTGTAAGAACGTTTTAACTGATTCAACAATTTACGTGTCTGATGAATTTCTAGATACTTGGTAGCTTAAATGCTTCTTGATTAGCTTTAAGCTTAAATGAATCTTTGCACAACTTTACACATTTTAAACGATACAATTTTAACTTTATGATATTAATGAAAGAAAATGTAAGGTAGAGGAGTTGGACATTTGCAATTGAAATGTTAGTTAATATTGCTAAAATATTGTAATATTAGTAACATTACTAGTTAATATTAGTTAATATGTAACAGATAATTAATAAACAAAGATTAATCCATTATTAATAAACCATATCAGGTTCAAACAGCAATTATCATAATATATACAACAAAACAATCTCTCCAATTTCTATGCACTTCATAGAATTGTAGATTCTATTACAAATACAATGACGAATCTCTAGAACTGTAAATAGACAAAATCCAAAATTCGGTAAATCGAATTGATCGTTAAGAAAGTTATTTTCAAACATCATTGATAAAATTATACTGTGCCTGACTTGACGTTGTAGCCACACTGTTTCTCAAAATTCACCAAATTCTATTTTCAGTTCTGAATGAGAGAACACTATATTAAATATAACACATTAATCGGGCCAAAATGATTAATGAGTTGAAGAAATCTTTAGAAATCTTAATAAAGTAAAACAAAATAAAATTCGCGGACAAAACAACAATACTCAATCGTCCATCATTTTTACAGACTCCAGGAGCGTAATCAGAACAATAGAAAACATAAATAGTAAAACAAAACATGAAACCATTCTAAACATTCAACATATTTTTACGTACCACACCAACAATAACAAAGACATAATCATCGCCATGGGTTCCATCCCATCAAAGAATCAAAGGTAACGAGGAAGCTGACATAGCAGCCAAAGAAGCAACATCGCCCTCGTCGCATGTCATTCGAAGACGAATTCCTTATCAAGACCTTGTTGTAACATTACACCATGCCGAAAAACAATCATGGAACAAAATATGGAACACCTCCAAAAAAACAAAAACTCACAATATAACCCAAGATTTCTATCAAACAATGCCTACCAACAACATGAAAAGAAAAGACAGAATAGTGTCAGAATCGTGACAAGACTTAGAACAGGACACTGCAAACTCACACATGAGTATCTATTAAAAAAAAAATGCGTATCCAATGCAACCGAATTTTATGAACCAATCATCTTCTATTTGAATGCAGCAAGTGCCACGCTCAAAGGCAAAAATACAAAATAACTTCCACCGGCGGCCCTGACGTCGCAGAAACACATAGGAAACGTCCTGAATTATCTAAAGGAAACTACCATAAGATATAATCGTCTTGAAAAGAAGGAACGACCAGAAGGTCGATGATCAAATGTTTAAAGAAAAAAAAAAAAAAGAAAGAAAGAGGGAATATACTAGACTCGCCTAGAAATATTCAATTATGAATGAGAGTCGAGGACAGGAGAACGAAGGACGAGCTTGCAGCGCTCGTGGAAACGATGGGAAGTATCTGTTTTAGATGCAGGGAACGGGGACGGCGTGCCAGGGCGCCGTTTGTCAAACGTTTGGCACACTGCCGAATCCAGGCCCGTGTGCACCTGACCCCAAGTGCAACAAGTACAATTAGGGAAAGCAGAACTTACGTGAACTGACCTGCGCACCGTCGGCCCGGTGCAATCGATATAGGTCGGATACAGCGTCGGTAGAGATTCTGCTGAGCGGAATCGAAAGGGGTCGCTTTGCCTCCGATGGACCGTCGTTTCCCATGCTACGAGTTGTCCACGTTTCATCTAATTGTTCCGAGTTGAATCCAAGGAAGCCTGCGATCCATGATTAATCGAGCCTCGGTCGCCCTCGGTTCTACCGTAGAACGAACGAGCCTGTGCTCGAGAGTTTGTTCCCTTTGTGTGATCTTGTACAAATTGACTCTCTCAAGGATTGTTTCTGAGAAGTAAATTCAGTTAGCTACGAATCTGAGAATTAAAACTGCGAAATTGTAAAGAAGTGAAACTTGTATAGTATTAATACCATTAACAAGATTCAGTACATATAGAGCAACGATTTCGATTCCAATTCCTTATGCTGGTGCTAGATCTCTTTGCGCGATAATTTATCAATTGACAAAATCGTCAAAGTAAAATTTTGGATTTAGGGTGTGCTTGCAATACCTAGAGCAAATTTTTTTTAGGAAAAAATGAGAATAGCAGAGTTCGAACAATTTATTCTAATTCAGTGTCAATAATATAACACGTGTAACTGTCAACTTTAGATTCAATCAATCTTCGGTTTCATTAAACCTTCTATGCTCGAGCAAGCAAACTCTGCCGATCGGAAATCGATCATTTCCTCCTTTGATCTCCGGCACAAAAGTAACTTTCAATCCTCCAATCTACCAACCTCGTAAGCTTCTCGCAAGAGAGATCGTCTTAAAGAGAAAAAAACTGACGTCGATGCCGGGACTCTCTGCGCTTTGTTTATTACTTCTCTACGACGATCTCGTAAACGTGGCGCTTCGCATAAATTACACGGACGGGGCTGGCGCAATTTCACAATTCTGTCGCGTTCACACGCGTGTCAGAATTTGCTCAACGCTCGGTGAAAGTGTTAAATCATGTGGGAAATTTCTCTCTCTCTCTCTCTTTCTCTTTCATAGTGAGCATAGTGAGAATATCTCGCAGATTCGCGGGACCCCTTGACGCCTCGTCTCGTTCGCTTAAATCTTTCGCCGGCCGTGCGTTATTCATTTCCTGGCGAATACTTTGCGCGAATAAATCCCAAACCTTGCGGATTCAGTTCCGCGGACCTGGGGAGAAGAAAAGGCGCGTTTAAGTAAACGCGGTTAGTCGGATTACGAGGGAGGTTTTTGATTCTTGTCGTGGAAGGGATGATTCAATTTAATAAATGAACGATTGTTATTATGCAAAGTAATTTTCTAGGTACCGTATAATTTTTTTTTTTTATAAACACATAAGTTTTATAGGTGTTATAAATATATTAGAGATTACATACTTTTTATATTGTATTACTTTTATATGTAATAATCTCTTTGAATGGGAATAGTATTTCTCTGTAGAAAGATGTAGATTATCAGAAATGTGGAATTTAGGTAATTTCTTCTTTTTTTTTCGGAAATTGTTTTTCATGTTATTGTCTTCTTGTTATGAAATAGTCTTCTATATAATGGTAGATCATACATTCATATTTTCAATCATTTCCTCTTCTCGATACAAATAATTTTCGTTGAAACTTTGCAAGATAACAGAATCTAGATGAAAATATTCAAACACCAAAGAGAAATGAAAGACACGCGCGAAATGTTTCAACTAACCTGATCGATTAAAGAGAATATTCCGAGAACGTTCGTTTCAAGTCGGACAAACAAGAGGAGTTTCGAGCTGGTGAAATTCCGGCAACTCGACGAATCCAGCGTTTCGAGACGCGAGGCTCGCACGATTCGCGATTGATATTCAAACGCCAGAGTGAGTCATGCATCACCTTCGTCCACATCGTCGCCGGTTATCCAAGAAAATACAATCCCTCTCCCGTCCACCCCTCGGGAGAATAACAAAACGTGAAACGCACGTCGACGCACGCGGGACGAATGGCAATTTCGCGAGCAACTCGCGGCCAATTCCGTCGGAATATCACTTTGGCGCGGTGCGGCGAGCACTGACACGGGTCCCTCGTCGTTCCATAACTCAGCGTACGTCGGCCGATGATAAAGCGATATTGTGTTGTAAATTTATATGACGCTGGCCGATGCGTTTCGGTAATGAGATTCGCTAACTGAGGAAATGCGGCGAGGCTTCGATGTAAACGCGTTCCACACATCCTGTCTCTCTCTCTCTCTCACACACACACACATACTGTGTGTCCGAAATATTCGTGACGCGATTGACGTTACGAAGATTTTGTAACTTGAAATCAAATACACAACGAGAATCGAGGATAAGGAAATTTATCGAAGGTTTGAGTTTTGAAAACTCAGTTAACAGCAATGTTGATGTAACATTTCATTTGCAGTTCTTTTCGATTAATTTCAATGACAATTATAAATATCATTCGTTACGATTGATTGTAAATTATAATTTGATATATGTATAATTTATTATATATATTATATAACCCATTTCTTTTATGTATTCATTATTTGAGAATATAAAGAGCTGTGCAAATTTCTTTCTACCTTCGAGTACCTTTTCAACACTGAATAATATCTAGTAGAATGTAATTAGAAATGATTGAAATGTACGATACTCTAACATTAAATACCAAACAAGGATATCATGCGTTTAAATCATTAATCGTTTGTATTTATTTTAATTGGTCGATTAATTTTCTTCATAATTAAAGTTATAATACTCTGAAGTTAGAGAGTTAGGGCGTTTTCTCGATGTCTTCTTTTTTTCGTGTTAAAAAATTCCATCCACCGATCCCAGACTAAGTTCAGTCTCCGTGTTAAACGCGACTCTGTTGTTTTGGTGCCTTGAGTTTCTCGGGTGATCAAGTATCGTTAAAGTTGTCAAGCTGGCTGATGTGTAGACAGTCGATGCTTTAAGCGCAGCCTTTGGAAAAAACGATCCACCCAGATAGTAGAACTGGTTGTAGCGGCGGTCTCGCGGATCAAACACGTAGATTCGAATTTCTATTGATTTTCTGCCAGTAAAGTTTCTGTCGAAAGCAAAATTCCTCGTTAAGTACTCTCATTAATCTCTTGTCTTATGTTACAACATCCAGTAACGCTTAGATCGAGGATCAAATAAAACGAAGATGGATTACCCTTTGATTTCAAAATTGAACGAAAGCTACGAATATTTTAATATTTTACTCTGAAATAACGACAGTAATGAAACAACGGGTTTTCCTAGACCACAGAAAAGGCTAGAAAAAGTTTAACTACATGTTCTGTAAAGTAATAATAATTGTAAATCTTCTGATATCGGTACGTACTTTTGATATATATATTAATTAATGATGTTTTTCCTGAAACGATCGTGTCTATTGTTGTATATTACAGCCAAAAGATATACAACGATTAATATGTCAGAACAGTGTTATTCTTAGATACAAATTACCACTACAACTTCCTCGATTCCGAATTTTTAACTTTCGACAAAGACCGTCATCTAATCTCATTGGTCAACTGATGCTTTCTCAACGATTTTCACGACTTTACACTATAGGAATCTAACACGAAGAATCTGGATGAAAGAAGGATCCTGTAGGTGATGATTCGAGGTCTCTCGTTCTCATCGAATCGCATAGACGGATCGATAGGAACGAACGTAGTCGTCGTTCCTGGTGAAAGTCTTTCACTCCCGCGAGATACGCGGAAAAAAGCTGTAACCGTGCGAGAAAGTTGAGCAGCAACGTGTGCACATATGGCTGACACGATTTTCCGTCGCGTATTTTATAACAACGTCTGCGTCTACCATTGCACATCGTATTCCTTTCACATTCTACCACCGCGTTTCTTTCTTCTACCAGTGCGTACCTCTTTCTCGAATCGATTCTCTAAGCAGATTCCAACCGACATCGATAGCATGTACCGTTCAATCGTTGTCTCGTAAAGTACCGCTGTAGATCTTTAATATTGTCGATTTATTTTTCTTGAGGAAAAGCTGGCTCTTTCTTTCGATATAAAGTAAAAAAAAAAAAAAAGAATGAGGAACATAATATGCTTAATAGGAGATAGATCTGTTTTTATTTTGATGGCGATGGTGATGATATGTAAATATGAAAAGTATATACATATTAAATGTGCATAAAGTATAAATAGAATAAATATTGATATAAAATATAAAATGTAATATATATGTATTGTATGTTTTTTCTACAAATTAATTATTAATAACTGAGAGATTTTTCTGCAAAATTTCAGAATTAACAGATTTATAATTGACTCACTACAAGAGTACATTAATTCCTACATTTGACACTTTTTATTTTACATAATTTAGTGCGTCGTCTCTTTAAATTTCATACAAAGAAATAAAGTCTGCAATCAATTTTTTGATACTGTACGCATTATTCAGGCACACAATGAATGTATCGATCATTTCGTTTTCCAAAGAAACCAATCGATTCCTGTCACGATGTTTAATTAGATTAGATCAGATCCTGTCTTCTCTAATTAGGTTAGATTTAGGTTCCTACCGCAATTTCACCTAGAACTATATAAGCACGCGTGGTTTTACCAGAACCATGACCTTAATTTAAAAAAAAATGGAGAATCGGGAAGGAAAGGTGAAAGAAAAATGATAGCGCTCGACACTGAATTTTTCTTTTTTCCTCTTCTCTCTCTCTCTCTCTCTCTCTCTCTCTCTCCCTCTCCCTCCTGCTTTCTCCACGTTACCCCGATGGCTTTTGTTCGATAAACTTTTTCCATCCGGCGATGGCTCGCATTGGAAATGAATCGTGTTTGTGCATGCATCGGAAATGAATAATCCAACTTTTGAACGGTTCTCCTATTACAGAGTCGCTTTGAAACTTTTATCGACGGGGAAACCTCTTTTCGCGCCGTTGTCCGACGATTACGCGGCGTTAAATCCTTCCGCGAAATTAATCTAACGTCGCGGACATCGAATGAAAAATTCGTCGGGCAATTTTTTCAACAACCGAGTCTCACGCTCTGGGAAATTATCCACGAACAGACGCGACCTCGTTTGAAATATGTCCTCCGATTGGAACTCACATCGGAAAGCGCCTTTGTTTATTTTATTAGCCCTCCGAATTTTGATTTCCTTTCAACGTTGATATCTTTCGAACTTCGATTCTCTTTTCATCGATCCAAATTTTCATTCTCTTTCTACATTGATGGAATGCTTAGGAAAGAAATGGCGAGCGAAGATTGGTACTTGAGGACATGGAATAAACAAATTCACGAGTCAATGACCGAGATTGACAGCAGTAGGTCGTTCCTGGCGCGATAGCCTTAGCGAAGTAAATATTATATAAAGAAATATTATATAAAGAATTCTAAATATCATATATAGAATTCTTTATATAAAGAAATATTATAGGAAGTATGATAAACAGACGAATCGCAACAAAAACCAGACGATTTATATTTCTTAGTATCGACAAGAAATCCCAAGCCGTCCTTCGTCTATCAACAGACTATATTTACAGAATTTTTAACTAAATACATTAAACGTACTAAAAGTGAGCTGTCGTTAAATATCTATTTGTTATCTGTTTGTTTTACTATGTATGTATATATGTTAGAAAGCTGTTTTAATGTCACGCGTCTGTTTGAAATTAATTACAATGGAAAAGAGCATGTATCGTTTGCTCCGTGATTACGTTTGTCGTCGGGCGGCATTAAAATAATCGACAACTTGCCACCGTAATTTCCTGGCGAATTTATTTTAAATGTCGCGAAACGCGCAAAGGGACGTTGAAAACGCAGGTAAATATGTAAATATCGTGGCAGCAGGCGCATCATGCAGCTAGAAAATAAATTAAAAACGAAGTAATGAAATAAACGCTCGTTGAAATACCTCTTCCACACGGTGTATCGCAGTTTCGTGTTTTAATTTTCTCAGTTTTTTCGTCGTCTCTCCGGTTGTCCCCTATCTTCCGGAAATCTCTGTTGCTCTTCAAAATTTCTACGTTTGACAATCGCGTGTAAATGTACGAAACTTTCGGATTCGGATTGAATGATGCTTTGTCGAACGAATTGTAAAAATCATCTAACACGCTCACGCTGCATCCTCACGATTTTATTCCAGAATTTATTGTCTCTTTTGTCGTAGAATTTATTTTCTCTTTTGTACATTAATTTTACTAGTAAAATGTTGCGCGAAAGTTTCCACCGTGTAACATAGACACGTTGTAATTAAAATTGTTGCTGCGGCAGGTAAAGTAGGTAGGTACATACATATTTGGCTCGCACGAAATATCTTCTGCGACGGAAGGATTTGAATTTGGTGGATTAATATAACACATTATTTGTAAAAAAATAATGTTTTACCGTAGATGTTTTGATATAGATCCTATCGAAGTTTATCCAAAAAGAAGGTATTTCACCATCATCGATGTACTAATTTAATAAACACTTCTAGACTTAGATATACTCAATATTTATTACGATATCAAAAAGAATTGGCCATCTCTCAGTTACTTCCACTCTCTTGGAAGCTAGATCTTGACATTCGAGACAAAATTCTTCACAAATAAAACAAAACTCGTTTACATATTAATTTCTTAATCGTTACTTCTGGTGAAAGCAGCACGTTGCCATTTGTCCGACGTGACGTTTGCAAAGGTACCAATTGCGATTAAAGTTTCATTCAGAAAGAGAGAGAGAAAAGAAAAGAGCCATATTTCACGTGTACCAACGTAACATTATCCCAGATAGCATCGCACGCGACAAACACGCGAAACTCCTTTCAGGATACGCGAAACTTTGTCTGCCTGGGCCGGGGCCTGCTTGAGTCGATACTCGTTTATTATGGATTTTAACGTGCACGCCAAGCCGGCTAATTCCATTTGCGTCCTGGCGCGCATCTGTGTGTCACCGGCAACGCAATTATACGCGTCGAGTCCTCATTATGTACGCCGTTGAAGACAATATCGGCCAGTGTAATCCAGTTTTCCTAACAATACACGTAAACGAATACGGCCGGCCAACTAAAACGACCGTCCCGATGAATTTTCGTCGATCGTCGTCTGCCATCCTCTTCCCCTCGAGCGAAATAACTCCGGCCCGGAGTTCGAATTCGCTTCTCCTTTCTCCTTTTCCCTCTTTTTTTCTTCTTTCTCTCGCAGAAAAAAAAAGGAATTCAACCGAACCGTCGATTTGAGCGATTGGTATTCCGGGTTTCGCAACGTTGCGAATTTTCATTGCGGGATTTTTTACTTTCGCAGAGTGGCTGCGATTTTTCGTCGATTATATTTATTTATTTATTTATTGGAAGTGCAGAAACACGCAGGAAACAGCACAGGCGATGTTCTTCGTGTACAGATGTCGAACGGAGGCTAATTTATCTTATTTATTCTTCTTTCCTGCAAAATGTTCATTAGAGTCAACTTACATTGGACAAGTGAGCCAAGAATTGGTGCAAAGAATTTTCGATGAAACTTGATGATTTTAGCGTGAAATAAAATTTTCAAGTTCAATTTTATTTCTTTTAGCGTCTTTTTAATGGCTTATGTAGTAATAAGTAGTGTAATTAACAGTGTTTTAAATTTTCTATAGCATCTGTGGATTTAATTTATAAATTAATTTTCAATTAACTCAAATTAATAGTTAATAGTTAGAAGTTTGTCCAAGTTATCCTTCCTCACTACAAATGAATATAATTGATGAGAAGTATATAGCATTATATCGATTGTTTTTGGCATTACGTTAAGATCCAATAGTAAGATTAATCAAACATTTAAGTGACAAGAGTGTGTGCCATCACGTTGCCCATGAGTAATAAAAGAGTTTTCACTACTTCGTTAAACTTTTAGTTACCAAGTCCTCCAAGTTCTGTTCTTCAGACTGTAAAAAGAAAGGAAAAATGTCAGGACTACGTGGAACTTGGTCACTCTCTTTCGGAACTGACGAGAAGAAAAAAGTTTTAGATTCCAAACCATCCAAACATTTCCCCCAAAAAGATCTTTCAAACCTTCGACTGCAACTATCTATCGACTTGCACTTTTATCTTATAAAGAAGAAAAAAGTAAAAGATAAAAATAAGACTAATAAGTTTGGGCTACCTTTAGAGAATAAAATTAATAACAATATTTTGTATTTTGTTCTTACCAAATGGAGTAAAGGAGAGTACAGGAAAATTTGTGATAATTGTAATTAGATCTTCATTAGATCACTTTTGAACAATATTTGTGCTCTAACTCTTTAAAAGAATTAAGACACCAGTCTTTCGGCCAAAACTTTCAATTCCAATTCTGTTGGAATATTCCAACTCTTTCAGATCTTTCCGTGTCGACAAATTTGTGAAATTTTTTACACATCCACTCTGGAAGAACTATGAAACAAGTCTAGAGTCGAGATAAATAACTACCACTAAAAATTTTCATTTTCATTCTCAAACTTTTAATTTGAAGGTTTCACTTTATCTTGAGAGATAAATTAAAGTATCGAGAACTATCCCACTTTCGAAAACTATCAGGACGAGTAGCTGAACTACCCTCTTCCAAAATTCTCAGAAACGTATCCTTGCAGCTTCAGTTTCAATTCCACCTTCAAACTTGTCCAAACGTACAATTCCGATCTCCCATCAATCCCCCAAACTTCCCTTCTCAAAACTTCCACCTGCACCTCAACACCAAATTAAAAACACCAAGCCTAATCCACCCCCGAAACCAAAACTATCAAGAACACTCCAGAAACATTCAACATCCAGTTCCTCGAAAATTTCCCTTGAAGACCCTTTCAAACCTTCGATTCCTCAGTATCAACGTATTAGCGCAGCTACACACTCTCTCTCCTCCGTGCACACGTACTTACACAAAAAACACAACCAACTAAAAAAAAAAAAAGGGCTTATATATTCGACTTATTCCAAAACGATTCGAATTCACTCTCTCGTCCAACTCGCAAAACGACAAAAGCTTGGCATCAAAACAAGCCGCGTCGAACGATGGTGATGCCACCAGGCCGATGGAAAGGGCAGGTGGAAAAAGGCGAGGGAAAGCAGCCGGGAATGTTTGGGCAGCGATAAGGGGGCACACGATGTGTTTCATCGAAAGAGAGAGAGAGAGCGATAAAGCGGGAGCGGTGTGTTGCGCGCGTCGCGACTCGGCGCTTGCGGGACGGCCTTTAAGGTCGACTCGAGCCAGCGACGGCAGAATCGCGCGAGCCACAGTGCCTGCCACTCAGACACGCAGTTTCTCCATTCGCGATCGAAACGATCGGTTCGCGTCTCTTGTAATCTCGTCGTACCCTCCAGCCTCGTCGTCCACCCCCGTGTGTGCGGTTCACGTTCGTGTGTCTGTTGCCAATCGCGTTCGCCACACCGCTCCGTTTTTTCCCATTTATTCCGCTCTCGTGTGCCGCGTGTGCCTGTGCATGTGCTTGTACAACAATTCAATTTGACAAATTGAAATTGACGATAACTGAAACTTCGCCGCACGTTTTGTATATATATATATCGGAGCAATTGTTCTCTGTGACTCTCTCTCTCTCTTTCTCTCTTTGTCGGTGACACGGTGTTGTTGGTTGTTGGTTGTTGTTGGTTTTGGTTTGTCGCAGTACGCCTGCCTGTTGGTTGTTCGCCATCGATTGATTCTTTTTTTGGTAATTTGATTGTTGCCAGTTGTGTGGATCCTGCTGTGTGATCCGTGGTGGTGAGCGTCGAACATTTTCGTGGTGACCTGCGTCGTCGGGGGACCAACGATCGGAGCTGGACTCGAGGTCGTGGGGAACGTTGCCCGGAGGGGAGCTTCTTCGGTGAGTCAAACATTACTCTTACATTTATTGCGTATCTTCTTTTTACTCGCGTGCGCGCTTCTGCGTCTCGTTCGTAGAAATTTCGTTTGCCGAGTTGAGACGTTAATCAACGAGTTTACTGTTTAGAAACGAATTGAAATTGATCGCGTTGCGTTGTGTCTCGCGGAGCGTAGCGGTCGTGAGATATAGGGAAAAGTTACGAAACGTCGTAAAACATAGCGCGTCAAGGCAGTTGTTTAACAATTTGAAATATATATATACTACGCGACAATATTGAGTTTAACTTTCCGCCTTTCCGTAGTTCCGAGGGTTTTTTCAACCATAAAATTATGTCGATTTTGTCAAAAGTAACGTCGATTATCTATGAGTGTAGAAAATAAAGGGAAGCATAGTTTAAATAAACTGCCTCGCGAGTTTGATACAAACATTTCATTTTAAGAGATTTTACTTAAGAATCGAACTAACTACACTACGCTACGCGATGATAATTCATTCGAACAAGATATTACATTTCGTTTAAAACTGTGATCTGATAATGGTATCTGCATTTCAAAAGCCATTTGCAGATACCATTATTTTCTAATGCAGCGTTATATTTTATCAAGTCGGATCTCTTAGTTTTATCATATCAAACTTTCGCAGTCGTATGGAACTACTACCAAATGATAAAAAGAATTTATTACATTTGGATTTAATTAACTAGCATGTAAATTCTACAGTAAATATAGCGTGCAAACACGTTTCATAGCCGTTGTTAATTATTCGCATCGTTGATAATTTTTTAGTCAACGAAACTCACCTTATTTTAATCGTTCATTGACGAACCCCATAACATAACTATTACCGTCATATGTAATCTTTTTTTTCTTTTCTTGTAAATGAGCTCCGATCACAGACAGTTAATTACGCCTGATAGATTGAAACTCTGATCACAGAGAGTTAATTACCATCCTTTTCATAAATTTCAAGCAAACAAATTCACACACTCGCGAAATCAATCGCGCGAATTACAAATCGTTACTGGCAAATATCTAATACGATTAACTAGTAATCTCTTTCTCTCCCGTGATTGAACGAAATTCAAGTCGACACGCAGAGAGGCAATTTTATTCATCCCTCTCGATATCACGTCGAGCTTTGCTATTGTGTTACCTCTGAAATAAAATCAGAAAGCATCTCGAATGACATTTAGACGGTTCAAGATGGTTCATTCGTATTCAAGAGTAGTATCGCGAGTGTGTGGGTGCATGAACAAACAGCCGTACCGCGATTGGTTCGCTTTTTTTCCCCTCCCATTTTCGTCGTGGGGACCTTGCCGTCCCTGGCACGATGATCTCTCGATTTGGAGAACATCGGCCGATCGTTGGCCTCGTGACCGGCTTGCCCCGCGTTTCCATGATCCTCGATCTTCGGCGCGACACTTGCATAACGTTCCTGGAAACCTGTGGCGCCTCGTGGAATCCAATCGGTCTTAATAATCCGCGCAGCGAACATTCCTTTGTCCGAACGAATCGGACACGTTCGGTCTCGTCCGCGTGTTTATTAAACATTTTCGCTTGTGACTGTTGTTTCTCTGCTTTCTTTCTCTGCCTCTTGCGATTCTTGGGAAATTTACGTGGTTTCTAAAGCTGTAGAATGTTTGCAAATGGGTGTCTCGTTGTCAAGAAGTCACGACGTTCATTCTTCTATTATTTACTCGGTCTTGGTTCTTTTCTTTTTCTTTTCTAAAGTTTTGAAGATTTAGGGATTTTCAATCAGTGTCGATGTGTGTCTATTGCTCGCGAAGGTATACGAGAATGAAACAGTTAATATTTTTTAATATTATAAAACGTTATTTATTCTTTATTTTTTTATTATTGCAATATCGTGAAACATTTTAAAATTTTATTAATGCAGTAGCATTGAAGAGTCGGCCATATTGGCTAATTGATGATACACGTAAAAATATATGCAGAAATTACGGGATATGTAATCCGGAGTATTTAAACAATCACAATCCATCATATTGATAAGCATCAAATGTATAATTTTATCGTTATTATTATATCGTATGAATTATGTAATTTTCGTTAAATCACATCATAGGTAATAGTCATCTCTCGCAACAGCGTTAATGAAATTTCAAATGCATGAACGTATACATGAAAGATTTTCCAGTTTGTGAGTCATTATAATAGGTACATACATATATGCAAGTCAATAATATTCCTCGTTGTAAGTCAACGTTTCCACTTTTATTTCAATGGATATTTCATTTTCAATAGCTAATGTAGGCAATATTTTCTGTTGTACTGTAGAACAACATGTGTATCTACCTTTAGTAAGAAAAGGATCACGATAATTTTGATTGAACGTGCACTCAAAAATAGCCAGCTTCAAAATGCACGTAATCGAGTTTTTTCTTCTTAACTAGGTCAATATGGTTAAAATCTCATTATTGCCTGGCAATTTAATTTTCATCATTATTTTCAAAATCACGCGCAGTTTGTTGCAAATACATGTAAATAAATAACTGAAGCAGTTGAACGAACGATGTTAATCTGCATTTACGCGTTTCAAGCCGATTAACGTTGCATTAACGCAACATTTCATTTGCAACACTCTTTACACTCAATTTAATATTATCGAGTTTTTCATTTAACATATTTTAATGTTTCTTTTTTTTTCTTTTTAACTTTGATATCGAAATTGGAAGTTGTGAAACTTTACCTTTTCACGCAACGATTCCAATAACTCGTTCGCTGTTTCCACTCGTTTTTGGATTCCGTAATTTTGCGAAACTATTCAAGCATCTACGATATTATGATAAATCCTCAATGGGGGATTAAACCGTGCGTCGTTTCCCACATTCGTTCGGGTTATCGATTTTCTCATTAAAAGCCAATCGAATTCAAATGTAAAAATTCGTCCGAATGATGTTGTTTCTTCTTCGCGCGGATTAATTGCGATGTTACCACTTCGAATCTGTTCTGTTCTGTTTTGCATGTAGCAAATGTCGAAGAAAAAGACGTTTCCTCAGACAAGAAGTTAGGAGAATTAACGACTCACGTGTCGCCGGCGCTATTGAATTGCGAAGGCCAAGTTTAGTTTTTAAAGACGTCCGCACTTATAGTTTTAGACATTCGGCCACAATAGCATTCTCTGCGATACGTCGTAAACTGTAAGACTCCTAAGGGCGACCCAGATCTGCATCTGGAAAATACTTGGAGAAAGTAAGTGAGGCCCAGAGGAAAACCTGCTACACCGCCAAAAATCAGGGAAATCGCTCCCGGCGAAATTGCAGCCCCCACTCTCAGAGAAAGCGCGTCGCGAACGGAGTAAATCGGCGCAATTTCGTGACAACCTAACTGGCTAAAACTCAAACACGATTCGGTCAATTAGGAATGTCCGAGTTTTACTAATTTGCGAAGAAAGCAGCGAGCTGACAGAAAAATTCGGACAGTCAGAAGAGACTGATAGATATACCGTCGTACGGACAGACAGATATACTCGCGACGTGAACATCGACCGATCGATCTACATATTCACCGAGTCTTCCTAGTTTATCTTCGCGTCCTCGTGTAACTTCGTTAAATAAATTTAGTTAACCACGAGTAAGAATCATTAACAATCTCTCACCAGATCATTGTTCCGCAATAAATAAATATCCCCAAATGCATCAAACGATCAACACCGTCGTTTCCTGGCGATGACTTCGATCGTGAAATACGAACGATATGAGAACGATTCACGATTGGCTTTAGTCAAGAATATTTCGAAGATTCGCGTCTTCACGTTGCACGACTCGTTCGTTCGAGCCGTGATTAATAAGCAGGAGCGCTGTGTGTTTTTTTGTATTGATTACCGACCGCCACAACCATAGCTATTATCCGTGGCGTTTTATCGCGAGATTAACGCGCCGCTGGACATGCCGGCTAGAAAAACGGCTCGCGTCGTCGTCTCCTATGTTTCGTCAGCGTGCAACGTTGATAACCTAATAACTAGCGAAAAAGAATCGTCACGGTTAATGAACGGAAAGGAAAAACGCGATTCATTTTGATTTCTCGTTCTTGTAGTTCTTCGTCTGGTTGTTGCAACGAGGAATATTTCATTCGTTCATTACGAGTCCAATTTTTGTTTTGCGCCTGCAGGGAATTGGAAGTTGCGAGAACAAATATGCGAAAATGTACAAAATAGTCGAAACGAAAATATTACGGTGGGTAAAACTAACGTGGGCATTTAAAAAACGCCTCGAACATTACGAATTCGCGAACTGCTTGAAAAAAATGCGGCTAATTTAGAAAAATAAACGAGGACATGTTGAAAAAAAAAATTTAACTTAGTTAAAACTTATTATTTTATTTCAAGTGATATTTAAACTTGTTTCAAATGGTTGAATTGTTACGATTATTTGAAATTTGTTAGACTTTAAAATTTAAAATTTGTCTGTTTGGTGTAATGACATTCATTTCTTTCATAGTTATGTTCAAGTTTGATATTTATATTTTTATTTTTTTCATTTAATTTCATATATACTATGAACTTTATCCTAGAATCATCTCATATTAACCACCATATCACGCTAAATTCTTATCGATTGATTGACTATTGGGCAGTTCGAATAAACTTTCGTGTATTGTACGAAAGTCCCAATGCGATATAAATTCATCCAATTTCTATATTTATACTCTCCGTTCGCAATTCTCAGTCTACAAAAATGCACGAAGCCGTAGGGAGAAGCCTCCATTTTCGCGAAATATTTTCTCTTGTCTGTCTGTCTGCGTGAAAGATCTCTATTTACTTTGCCTACATATTCTTCAAATCGCAGCGTCCACGGACACGCGGTACACACACAGCGTCGTTAATGAATCTTACCCTCTCCAGGAGCAAAAANAAAAAAAAGAAAAAAGAAAAAGTCGCGTTACGTCAAAGCACTTCAACTTCGGGAGGACGCGCGACGCGTCAAAGAATCCATCCTCTCGGCCGGCAATAATAATTGCAGGAGATGGGAAACTTCCGCCCCATATTCTCTCAATTTTCCAACCGGCTCTCAACTTTCCGTAATCAAAAGATACATTAACGCGTTCCCCGTTAATAACGACAGCCTCATTATCAGCTGCCAAAGCCAGTCGCTTCGCCTAACAACGTTTCCAACCGGTGAAAACGAAAACGGAGAACCGAATGAAGGCGATGGTCACGAAGTCTGACAGGATAGAGTCGGTGGAACAATGAGAAATTTCGACCTTCTCCGTTTCTCCGATTCTTCTCGGTTCAACTCGGCGTCGATGTCGTAAGCAGAAAATTCGGTTCTCTTCTTTTCTCTTCTTCTTCTTCTTCTTCTTCTTCTTCTTCTTTTTTCTCGCCCCGTTTCGGTTGTTACCGGGGGAACCGGTATTCACAGAAGGTTCCTTCGCCGCGATCGTACGAAGATCGCTCGCCGGTTGACAGCGGTCGATCGTCGCCGAGCAAGAAGTCGGACGAGTCGCGCGACCGCTCCTCTTTTGTCCACGTTCCAGATCACGTTCGACCGGATTTCTGAAGGACTGCCGGCTAAGTGTCGCGAAGGCTTGGCCGTGATATCGATCGATCATCGACTCTTATCTAGCGGACGATTTCGCCGTTTCTATCTTGGTGGCATCGAATTTATCGCCGAAGAGAAATATTGCCCGTGAGATCTAAATCGTGAGGCTTCAGCTTTCGATTAATGGGCATAGCGTTCACTTTGGACGAAAATGCACCATCTAATTCTCGACATTCGTGTCTTTTTTTTTTTTTCTGTTTCTAGATGCTCGCGAAATTACTCGAAATTATTCGTTCATTGGTTTTGGACGTTTCGCGGATATTGCGTTGCGTAATTGAAATCGCTCGATTTCGCAAGCATGCATAGTTATTCGAGCATTGTTATTTCGTGGCATTGATTTATAGCTTGATGTTAATCGAACGTAGTATAATTATATTGACGCAGTATAATTGCCAGTTATTTTATTTATTATACACCAAACAAATGCTTGTCGTTCATTTTTTATAGAACTCGAAACTATCATCCGACGAAAGTTGAAAAGTGAAGCGAAAACTACGGAAAATTTCTTTCTCACTTTCCCAATTTCCTATAAGCGCGTAAAAAACTCGCAGTCTGACAATTACCTGCGATTTGAATTGTTTCAAAGATATATAACACACCTTTGTAAATTTATTTGTCAGTTTTCACCCTAACGAGTTTAATCAGTTTCATCGGTTCAGTTTAATGTAAATTTATTATTATTTGTAGTATTGAATATTTTAAATTGCACAAAGAAATCAGAAACGATACAGAAAGAACTGAAAAAGAAACTTTGTTCCTTTCCTCGGAAGTAAACAAACCTTTGTTCAGATTAGCAGTGGCAGATGGAACATTCTATTAACGAATAATGGAATGTGTGGTATAGGTATACAGACTTATAACGCTAATGCCCGCGAAATTTGCGACGATACGCCCACGAGACCACACGATATCTCTGAATTACGGGCAGACGGGCGTTTGTTTGATATCGTTTCGAAACTGGCCAAGCGTTCTCTGTAATTGGAGTGGCGTGTGTGTAGTTATAATGTTTCCTACAGCAGGATGATCGATATGTTAGTGCGGGGAAAAACATAGGCGATTGATTGGTCAGAAGCAATTGGTTAATTATTTTTATTCGATGTCGGAACTAACTGATCTACTGATCTAACCAGCGTTAATTATAATTGATCACAATTCGATCGTAATACGAGCACCTTGGTTGACAAGTGAGTTCAGTTCTTTTTCTTAATTTTTTGAAAATTAGAATTGTGAACATTTTGTAAAAAAAAAAAAAAAATTAAGAGCAGAATGTAGTTTCAAAGTGGAATAACGTAACTTCGAACGAAAATTCTTTTAATACGTTTCCTTCAAGCAAATAATTAAGTGGAATTGTTTATTTATGGTATAAAAATTGATTATCATTGTTGATTGACATAAAACAAAATTTTAATTATAAAATTTAACGTAAAATATAACGTTGATACAAAACGCACATTAAATTGCTTAAAATAAATATAATTATTTACTATTTCTATAGTACACTCATTTTTTACTAATTTTGGACTTAGTTATTTGTGAATTGAGGAGCTCAATCAGTCAATATGTGTTAAAAAAAGAGGAAAAAAACAGGTCAACGAAATTTTTTCTATTTTTTATAGAGTCGGTCACGAATTTTGAAATTTTCACAATCAGAAGTTTCTTCAAATTAAAGATTTTATCTTCTTCCCTAACAAGAGTCCAACGTATAATCGTACCACGACGTATGGTATGTCCTTTATTTTATATTATATTTTTATATAATTGCAAACACGGAAAAAATTTGGTATTTCTAACATCGAGTTTCATACGAATTAACGAAAACGTGTAACCGAACATTCAAAAATATTTTTCAAATATTCTTGCAAATCACCTGCTCTGCTTAACGCTCTCTTAAGTGTAGACACTTGAGACACCACTTTACACTCTGTACACTCTACAATTCTAAGAGTTCTCGCAAGAGATTCACCAATTTCACTAAAACATTGAACTAAAATCTCATATTTAGATCGATATATTCACGAATCATTGAATCCTGTGAAAAGCGGCAAGAGGTGCGAAAGTTAAAAAACTTTGTCCTTCTGTCGAAGAACATTCCGCGTACCAAGTACAATAGTATACAACTCAAGCAAAATTTCTCTTTAGTAAGTATTTATCAATCCGAACGTATGTTTCACAAAACTGTTTTCAAATAAAATACATTACGAAAGTATATAACAAATACGTGAATAATTCGACGTTCGGCATTTGCAATTTGGCATTTTTTGTAAGCACCTAGCTTTTTGACTTTAACGTAAAGCAATTGTTTTGCATAAAAACATTAAGAAAATCATTTTACTGTCTCTCGTTCGATTATAACAATCGCCTGTCGATAATTCACTCCGATTCACACAGATTTCCTCAAAAGAAAAAAAAGTGAGAGAAACGAATTTCCATCAGTTGGTACATGTACATCCGTTTCACAAAATGGAACGCTAGTTTCGCAAATGAGAACATTGTTATCTCTCTAAAGAGCGTGCCTGTCTCAAACGCGCACAGCTTTCCAAAATGTGTTTCGACGTTCATCCAACGAGTCGTACCTCCTTTGACCGAGATTCTACAACGAGTGCCACGTCGATGGCGATCAAACGAAGCTCTGCGTTGCTCGCATTTGCATAGATACCGCAATGGAATACCCCGCCCCGGCCCTCTTGCTTGTTTTAACGTCGTTATTTTATCTTCGGACGCAGCGCAGGAACAACAGCAGAGGATGCATTTCACGAGGTTGGCCCACACAGTGTGTGTCGTAGGTGCGCCGTAATTTCGGGTAATTTCGTTTCGTTGGAGAGAGACACTGGCCTGATTACTGGTTGACAGAGAGTGGCGAAGGAGGTTGGAGGGAACGAGAAGCCCATGGCTCGCTATTTCCCGTCGGTATTTCCGTCGAAAAATGCCGGTTAGTTTGATTGCGTGGTCGCGCAACCAAGTCGAGCATACCGTGACCGGCATCCCTGTCATTATTATCGTCAACAGACCTCGCGTACGAGGAGCCACGTTTTCTTAACCCTTTTATTGTCCTGGAATACGCGCGAATACTGCTCAGGATCGATTCGATTCAGAGAAATTTATTTGAACGCAAATGAAACACTGGGGGACGAAATATGACAGTTTTTTACATAAGTATCTAAGGTCAATAGATGTATTAAAAAGTAGTACAGTGTAAATGCCAAATATTGAGTTCTTCGAGGGAAAATTTATTGAGATTGGTCAGAAAATTTGAAACTTGGTTTCCGAAAGTTTGAAAGTTCGTCACTATGCACAGTATGTCAGTGTCGTTAAGTATCAAATATATGAAGGTTATCCAGCAGTTACTTGTGATTAAAACGGCAGAGATTCTTTTCTACGCAGTCTTCTTGCATGTTAATACATCTGATTCATCTTTAGATAAGCTTTTTCGCACTTCCTGGAAAAATATATATTTTTTTACTGAGAAGCAAACACCATGCATACACGGCTTTCTTTACGAGTAGTCTGCACCGGATCGAGGACAAAGATTCTCACATTGTACTAAAAATTTTTTACATGTTTCGTAAAATGTTCGTAAAATAAAAACTGAGTAATAAAAACAACGTACTGCTTCTATTGGTGCAAACGTAAAAAAAAAAAAAAAAACAGAAGAAAAAAAGAAACAAATTAACTTGTTAAAACAACTGTATAACTGTGATAAACGACGCGCAAGTATTTAACGTTAAGAAAGTGTGAAAATTGAAATCAAAGAAATTAGAATGCAAGAGGAAAGAGTTTATAAGTTATTACAAGTAAATCTCTGAAAGGTTAAAACTGTCCAACTGTTTAAAAACTCTAAAAAAAAAAAGAAAAAAAGGTTACAAATTACTCGTTTTGACCATTTTGGTAATTCTAGCGTTAAGATCATAGTCGATACTAACAAGAGATAAAATTGCTATACTACGGTTGTTAGATCACCGTCGTACAACGATTTTAGGAACTGTATCTCTTCCTTCCTCTTCTCAGCAGCGTGAATTCGCTAGAAAAAAAAGGATCGTTCGCTGCTCTCCCTTGAATCTTTGACTCGCTTTCACGCGGCGTGTTTATGCAAATCGTGATGCGATGGCGGCTCGCATAAAGCGGTAATCAAAGTAACGAGGGGGCCTCGCGCACAGCAGAAAGGGGAGCGTAAAGTCGTTGAAGATGAACGCGAAATCCCGGAATATCTCGTACCGTTGATTCCACCGGCGACCGTCAGCGACGACACGAATCTCTCTCTATCCCTGGCGCTTAGAGAATCTAAGCGAAAGGGAGAGAGAGAGAGAGAGAGATAGAGAGAGAAGGGTGGCCGACCCCGGAAAATAGTCGGGGAAGAATCCCCCGGCGTAAATCCATCTTTTTCGCGGAAACTTCGTTTCGGGGCATCGGGCTGGAAGCCGGCTTAAGCGGCGCGAAGCTGCCAGTCTGGCGGGAAAGCACGTTCTTACCCGGCTACAACGACCGTTTCGTTCCTTCCCGCGATTCTTCTCCCAAATGGGACGAAAAAGAAAGAAAGAGAAAAAAGAAAAGAAAATGGGGAGAAAAAAAAGAGAACAAACTTTGGATCTGTTTGATTTATAACCGGTTATTTGTGATGTGTGGTATTTGATTTACGGCACGATAACTGATTTTGTAATTGTAATTTACCGGATTTTAATTATCATATTGTTTAAGTAATCTATAACCATTCATGAGAAACAGAAACTGTAGTTTCAAGGACTTATAACGGTGAAAGAATCTTCTCGTTAACGAGGAAATTCGTCAATTATGAAAATATTCTTATTTTGTAATCTACTCGTAGTTAAGTTTTCTGATGGAAGAAATTTTTGTTTGGTGGAATTGTTCTACTGCAGAACGCGAAATTAGGTGCAGCTTTTCGCAGGTTTTGAAATAAATCGATACAATATAATATTTATATAATTATTTAAGTATTTAATATTATTTAAATATTATTATTTTAGTATTTAATATTATTTAAATATTATTATTTTAGCATTTAATATTATTTAAATGTATTAATAATATTTAAAAGTAGTAAGTTAGTGTAATAAAGAACATGGTACAAAGTGTCGTAAAGTATAACAAAAGAGTATGACATTAAACACTTTTCATGCAAGTGACTCTTTCATTATTATAATCCGCGCTATGTTTTTGCCATTTTTACTTTGAAACACGCCAAAGTAGAAGTATAAATAATTGAAAGTTTACAAAATTCTAATTCTGTTCTTGTTAATAAAATCACACGCAGAAAACTCAATAGTTAGGAGACACCTGTGAATCAAATTATTCGAAAATCTAAACTTTGAAAATTTATTGTTTATCATTTTCGAGAAGAATCGTTCGCGCTCGTGTTTGTCGGATCGTTGCCCTCTTTCGCTTTGATGCGTTTGAGAGGATTTTCCGTTGCGCGATCAATGGGATTTCGAAACTGTTTGCGCGATGGAGGACTGGTTTGAATAATAAACGAGACGATGATAAGGGATGATCGTTGCATTGGGAGGTCCGTTGAATAATTTGGATACCAGGGGCTATTGTTCTGACTAATTGAGGTATCTGGCTCTACCTTGTGTCTTTGTATTTTCGTATAAGCCTTACACTCCGAGGCCTGAGGGACGATAGTTGGTATTCTGTTTGATTTGATCTCTCTCGAAGTATCCGCTTTGACCTGTAAATCTTCTCTAACAGATTCCTATTCCTGTCAAATAATCCCTGTTGTATCAAATTATTATTAGAATAAATAATACTAAATAAAATTCTGTTTTTTTTTCCCAACGTTACTCTATTAAAGAAAATACGCGAAAATTTAATAAAAATCTATCATTTTCTGACAAGAGTAGTACTCGATCCCCATAGATTATACAAAGGGTTGAAGAACAAGGTAACCGTCACCCGTAATTGTAACAACACGCTTCGAGTTGATGATGAAACAAGCAGAAATGGTATCGATCAGGCAGCCGCGTGGCCATTGGACACGACGTAACGAGCGTGTGCAAGCTGTTGCATCCTGTACGGACAAGAGACGACTCCGGGTACACGTTGTCACCGTGAAAGGGTACAATCTCGCGTATAGGCGAGTCAATGCCAGCTTAGCAATCGATTCATAATTTACGCTCGTCCGCTGCGTGTCGACGACGAGATGAAATTAGCGGTTTTCCGATCCGTTCCGCGCAATCAGAATTCGAACTTTTTCTCTTCGTGGAACTCGAGGACGATCCAGCGGAGGAGGAGGGGCCCTGGGGAAAATCGTTGGACGTTTAACTCGGATCCCCTCTATCAATTACCGACAATGTTACTGCCTCGAACGAGTTTCTACTGGACCCACCCGAGTGAAACGTGAAAGTAATTTCGTTGAAACTGGTTGGAGAACTTCGGTGGGCGAAAGATCTCGTGCTCGAAGGTTCGATCATTTTCGGTCAGATTTTATTGGGCATTTAGCGGTTACCTCGGCTGCGTATTTTATCGTTTGGAGATTCGATAATCGCGCAAGTTTGATTACTTGCGAATTTTATTACTTTGGAAATTTCATCGTTTGTGAATTTCGTCGGCTGGGTTATTTGTTAATTTCACAAACACGGTGTTTTCCCGTGTTTGTGAAATTTGATTATTTGAGAATTTCGTTGGATGTTGGGAGTTTGACAGCTGACAGATTTCGTTATTTGGAGATTACTTCGATATTCCGAGCACCGATAATTTGGAAGTTTCATCAGTTAGAAGTTTGATAATTTGCAGATTTCGTTAGCTGCCGACGAAGGAGATTAAAAAGTATGTTCAAAAATTTGGTAACTCGAAGTTTCGAAGGAAAATATTATAACAATTGTAACGAAAAATTTCAAATTTCCATAAAAGTGGAAATCACTGTATCCTCTAGAGCTCTACCCCCTTCACAAAATCCCTAAATTAAAAAGTTCCGAATTTTATTCCACAAGTCTCGCATTAAATATAAATAAAAAAAAGACCTCTATTTTTCCAAAATATCATTTGTTGTGCTCTCGTCAGAAATTCGATGGCGGATCGATACTAAAGCTACAAACACCTGGTGCTGCAAAAGAGAAGAAATTTCGCGGTACACTTAGCTGTAGCGTAACAGATAGCGGACGATGTTCGTGGATCTGACGCACTCGATCGACGTTCTCACTTTGTTACTTCAACACTTCGCAACTTCGTTCTTATCCAGCGAACTTTCCAACGAATTTTTACGTTGGAAACGCCGTGAAACGTAGAAGTTCAGTTTCACGAGGGCACTTCTTCTTTTCTCTCGGTCGTTAAACGTTAGGCGTGCGCTATGATGCGCGAAAACAAGATGACACAGCCAGTAAAGTAGCCAGAAGATGCTCGAAATATTAACTTCAGAAATAGAAGACTTGATGCTCGTCGAACAACTGTTACGTTCGTTCCATTCGTCGGAAGAACTGAGAACTCTCGAGAGGCGAAGAATCGTGCAGGGGAAATTGCACGTAAGGAAAGGGAAATGATATCGATGATTGATCGTCTCTCGTTTAGAAGAACGAACGTTTCTGCTACGTAAACCTTTTTCATCCGTCGTCAAACCGATGAATTATTCTATTCGTTAAATTCGATCGATTCCATGAAATATATAGGCAGTCAAAGTGTTCGTTTAAGAAATTTTTGAGAAATTTTTCACGTGTATTACATATATTGATGTATTATGTCAATATAACACGCCTTCTAATATAATTATTAGTCGTATTATTATATAATAATAATAATAGTATATTGTATATTTCATGTTATAAAATTTCTCTCGAAATCTCTTTAACTTACAACGTACGAGATGTAACGGAATAAACCAACTGGCAGAAATACTACGAATTTTCCGAGTAATCTAAATTACACTTCTTTCCAAATGTAATATATTACAATCAGAATAGTTCTAAAAAAAATATCGATCTCGGAATCTCGTAAGAGATTTCCATTCCATCGTGAAAGTCGCAGGTTTTTCTTGTTTTTGTTCGCCTTCTTTTGCTTCGTCTCCCTGCTTCTCTGGAAAACAGGTTCGTAAAATGAGAACGCGCGAAACGAGAATTCAGGACGAATTCTCGTTTTTTCCCACTCTTTCACGGTCTCTCTCTCTCTCTCTTTCTCTTTCTCTCTTGAACCTCGTGCGTACACACGCGACTCGAACAACCACGAAGGCGTGTTACAAAGTTTCGAAACTCCTTTGGAAGTTGTCCCTGAGGAAATAGCAATTTCAGGTGATTGGTAACCGTGACGATACTTGATTTTACGAGCAATTCCTGCTGGCATTTAAAGTTGCGTTTTATACAGCTGTTCTCGCCATATGAGACCAGATCTCTTTTCTTCTCTCTTCGTTTCAGCGTTTGCTCTCGCTCATTTCGTTTCGTTTCGTCTTCGTTCTCTTCAGCGGATGCGAACGTTGCCAGAGATTATTTACGAGATTCGCGCCGTTTCGATTAATAAGTTTAATTGCTCGCGAGCAACGAGGCTAGAAACAATGGCTGCTACTCCGCAATAAAGTGCAACCATCTTCTATTTGACGAGAAAATTGAATTTGGAAACTTACGAATTTTTATACAGTTTAATTTTCATTGTCCTTCATTCGTCAATTCATACTTTAACGTCAAATTCGCATGGTAGTAAAAAAAACTAATATCTACGAGAGGAAACGATTTTTTTCAAGAAACTTTCATCGACAGTACATTTTTATTCAATCGTGTACATTCGTGTAATCTCAATGACAGATTATTATATTTTATATCGTATCCTAAGTTCAATTTTTGGATTTTTTATAATTCTTCTATTTTCGAAAATTCTCATTCAGTGTTAACGTTAACTGTACTGTTCAGAACAGAAGGGAATCAAGAGAACTAAAGGCTGAACTAAATACCGAAAATAACAAATATATTTTTCGTTTAATTTTTAATCTATCTGCCGGTGCGTTCACACGCACACTTGTCCACAATATCGAGTCGTGGTTATCATGGTAAATTATGGTTTCAATTTAAAGCGGAAAACAGATTATCTTCCCGTCGAAATTTCATTCGAGTTCATTAAATTTCAGTTCTTTCGATTAATAGAAGATCGTAAGGCAAAGGGTTAATATTTGTAAGATTAAACACACTTGGGATGTCCCCAAGAGGATAACGATAGGAATCGATCGGAAGTGAGGGCGTCGCGATGGGAAGAATCTAAAGAACTTCCTAGGGATTCGGTGCAATAACGAGAATTATATTTGGCCTGGTGGTGTACGAGGGCAGCCTCCCTCTGGCCAAGCGTGCAACTTCATTTCGCTGTTCCAAGACCACCCAGTGGTTGGCTTCACGTCGATAAGCACCCACGTGTTGATGCACGACGCTCGTCGAATAAAGTATAGGTTTTATAGAGGAGAGCCACTGCGATTTCGAATCGAAATCTGCCCGATATTAGCCCTTTCACGTGTACGTCTCGAAATTCCTCGTCTTCCTTTACCGCGAAATGAACGTGGTCTTCTCTGGTTTCTCGAATGGAGAAACCACCATCCTCCGGTCTTTTTCTATTTTCCTGGGGGGTAATGGAGAACTTCGGGACGAAGACGAGACGACCCTGCGATTAATCATTGATTTATTTGATCGTACGAAACGTCTTCGTCTTCCATTTTTTTTATTTTATTGAATTCACTAAGGACCGAGTAATAATTACAAATAATTTAATTCCAACCTAACCTAAATCTAAATCTAATTATGTTATATAAGGTTATGTTGTAACCTCAATTATGTCATGTTATTTATACATACGTGATATTGTTCAGTTTCTTTGAACATTATAAAATTTATAGAATTTAGATACAATGATAAAAAGATATCAAGCATTTACTGTTATATTAATTCACACAATATTGAGAAATAGTATTTTTAATATTATGTGAATTAATATAATATTCATTGAAAAGTAAATCGCAAATTAAATGTTGTGTTAATGCCTAATGTTGGGTTATATTAATTTTTAATTATTATATTAATTATTATATTTAGAATTTTATTTATTTATTTATTTTTATTTATTTATTTATTTATATTAATTATTATATTTAGAATACATACGTAACGTAATGTTATGTGACATAATTACTACATTTAACATCGAATCTTTTCAAATTCGGGTTAAATAATTATTGATTTAATTGAATTATAATTCGACTGCAGATTATAATTATAGTGTATTTTCTTAAAAGTATAAAAATGCACGATTAAATACATCTATTTCTCTCATTTCTATCATTTCCAGTTGTAAATTATATTAATTAATAGGAAAATTATGTCAGATTGTATCAATATTTCATATTAATACCTTCAAGACAGAATTTCTTTTTTATTCTTGCATTACATTTATACATGATATACGTATGTCCATGAGATATCGAACTCTCAGTTAAGAAAACGTGGTGAAAGATTTTTTTTTCATTTGAAATATACTCTGCTGGAATTTACGTAGTCGAAGTTTTCTCTTACATTTGAGAGATCTTTCTCCTCTCGAGTAACAGAAATTTGCTTAGAAAGCATAACCTATTGAATATTGACGAGGAACATTATTCAACGTTGATCTAGGACATCCTTATCCACTCTGGCTCTCCATTCAACAAAATCCTGTACCAGTGAATGTTGCTTCAACTAGGTGAAGATCCGATGAGATCCGATCGAATCGATAACGGCGAGATCGCAACACTGTTGATCTTGAAAGAGCTTCTCGGTTCTGACGAACCGCTCTGGATGTAGAAACTTCAAAAGATGCTTCTTTCATCTCTCCTTTCATTTATCATTAATATACTTTGGTAATTTTATGCAAAGAGCGGAGAAAGGAAAAGTGGCGACTTCTGATTTTTCACGAAAGGAAATGACTTTGTTAGCAGTTGATTCGTCTTAGCATACACTATCACTTTATGCGTAAAAAAAAATATAGCATTCCATTTGAAAAGATTAAATTAATTTTCAAATCTTTCCTCTCCACGTTAAATGATTTTTGTTGAAGGTATAACGAGAAAATAAATAGTTAAATTTGTAAAATTGTATTCCAAAAGAAGATTGAATGCATAATTGTCAATGTTAAAATATTAGAAAATATCGAAACTATATATTATGTGTATATTAAAAATATTGCGTTAAACATTGCGTTATAAAAAATATGTGTCAAATTGACATAAGGAACGGATAAGAGTTAGAAGATCAAGATAAAACTGAGTCTCTCAGTAATCAGTATATTTCTCGTACGTTTTCAGATATTTTCGTATATTAAATCTCCCACGGATGTATAAAAATCCGCAGTCCATTAACGAGAAAACCATATTTCACTAACTTGTATCTGTCTCAATAACAGAAAATCATCATTTTCGGAAGGTACGAACAACAACATTCCCCAGACAGTGGAATATTGTACCGTTTTAAAAAAAACCTCGGCGGTTTAAACGGCGTTAAACATTTTTCTCCGCATTTCGCGGCAATTACTCCGTTCTATCGCGGCTTAAATGGGAAACCGATAGTCTCGGGAAAAGCGTGATCGCCGAGACAAAAAGGGAGGGGAAAACACGTATCGAAACGGAGAGTGAAATGAGCGTGGTGGTATATTCAAGCTGTTCGCTTTTGCTCGAAAGAGCAACGAGCAAAAATGTAGGACGAAGCGGTAAAATAAATCATCGAACGACCAAAGCCATCACAGATATCGGAGAGATAAAACGGCGAATAGAGAAATTCAAGGGATTATTGGCGATGTATTATCGCGTTTTGCACTTTCTTCTTTCGTTTATAAGTATTCGTGCGTTTCTTGATTTCGTGACAATCGATTTATATATTATTGATAAAACGTTAGATTTATTAATGTGCAAGTAAGTAAAATCTTTTCAAATTACATGAAATTTAGATAATTCAGGAATTTCTAGAATGATAGTATATAGAAATATAATTAGAAATTATGTACAATTTACGGGTATCAATGGTATGGTATAATATTACACATATATGGAATTTAGAATCTAGATATTATAATTTGACAAATATAATAATATTATATTATATAATTATTATTATATTATTATATTATTATATAATTACATTATTATATTATTAAATTATTATAATTATTATAATATAATATTATATTATAATAATAATATAATTTGCCATCTTTTTCGTACAGCCAGAATATTAAATAAAAAGTTTATTCTATTATAATCATTTCAAAAAATAGTATTAATTACTAACACTATGACAGTCAACTTGTTGGAATTTAGAATCTAGATATTATAATTTAACAAATATAATAATATTATATTATATAATTATTATTATATTATTATATTATTAAATTATTATAATGTAATATTATATTATAATAATAATATAATTTGCCATCTTTTTCGTACAGCCAGAATATTAAATAGAAAGTTTATTCTATTATAATCATTTCAAAAAATAGTATTAATTACTAACACTATGACAGTCAACTTGTTGATAATCAGAAGTTATCATGAGATTTATAATATTGAATAATATGATTGAAATTCAATAATCTCTCAATAGCTTCGGATAATAATGTTTTAATCGTTCCTGGAGACAGTGAAAAATAATCGTTTATAATACTTATAAATGAGAGTATACGGCTATACACACATACGAGGGTATAAACCGGAGTTTATCGATTTCTTTGGAAAATCAAAGACGAGTTTAACCGGATGAAAAATCCAGAGGTTGCGAGAGAGAGAGACAGAGAGAGATTGTTCAAGGGGAGAATGAAATCTAGCGTAACGGGATGGTCACGAGATAATTCCATAGCTTTCGTAGCTGCTCCAGTTCTCTATGGTGTCAAGGTTGAATCACAGGGATCCTACCAAAAGAAGCGCTAAACCCTCTCTCTTTCTCTTTCTCTCTGTGTGCTCTACAGTTGAATTCATCGAAGAATCGATACTCGTTCGTTTCACTCGTTGCATTGTGCATCGAAGAGTCGTACACTGGCTCGCGAAAGTATTTCGGCGCTAACCGTGGAAAAATTTTATTACGTTCATACTTTATGTATCGACATTTCGAAATTTCATTACCATTGCGATATGAAGTATGATTATATCAGTCAGTCTGAAATCGATTTTGAAATGCACTTCCGCTTAGAAGTCTCGGAACATCTTTTATTTTTATATTCAGTATTCATCGTGGATAGTGGAATATTTAAATCGCGCGTATTTGTTAACGCTTCTTCAAAGAGAGTTTTTGTTCAATTTTTCCAGATTTAAGACTCGCAATACTTTTGAACTCGAGACGTTACAGAGAATGCACAGATTACAAAGTATATAAAAATATATAAAATATTCAAAGTACGGTATTTGTTTGATAGATAAAATATAATACTACGCTAACTAATATTTCACAGACAAAACGCCATGTAATATTTAACATTTGTTCTGTTTAGAAACTTGATTGATACAATCGTAACTCGCAACAGTGCGAGAATGAAATTTCAAAATGCTCCGGATGATGCACGAACACGTTCGAGTATTAGAATTAGGTTTCGCGGAGCCGGCACAGTCCTCCAGTTTAAAATTCCAGAAAAATTTAATTTCAAATTGATTCGATTTCAAATTTCGCGATATTCTGCCGGAGATAATGGACGCTACGTTTCAGAGGCTTCTCGTGGAGAAATTCTATTTGCACGCTTGCGGAATATTCAATTGAAAAGGAAAGTCAGGCGGGGCGGAGGGTATAGAAGTTCCGATATCACGTATATCTCGGAGCTTTTTACTTTTCGAACGTGGAACATTTACGACGCCGCGCTGCTCGTGCATCGTGGATCGTTCGAAAAATGCGATGCAGGCCAGCAGGCCGGGTAATATACTGTCCTTACTCTCTATCGATTACCACCGGGGCCTCGTGTGGCCTGGCAATAACGTAATTTGCGGTTCCTGAGAGAGTGCACATCGTGCCACTTGACGCGAACACGGCCCACCGCTCTTGATGCACTTCCTTCGACGTTGCAGTCTGCGTGGATGCGACGCTTTGACTATCCTCGTAGCGCGGATTCCATTAGAAAAGACGTGTAACGACAAAATTAAATTGTCGGAGTTGAGAAATTAGAAAAATAAACATTCTGAATTGTGAGCAGTGTGCAATAACTGTTTATTCACAATGTTACAAATTCAAGATTCCTTGGATTTATAAAAACAAAGTTTCAAGAACTCCAAGAAATTGAAGTATTTCAAACAAATATACTGGTTTAAAACAAATATACTAGATTAAAATTTATTATTTTTTCGACGACTGTATATGTACGTATTAACGAACTACAACTCAAGAAGTCGAGATGTTTATAATATTAAACAATAACTTTTGTCGCAATAATTCAAGAAATTGAAATTAATATTACAAATGAAGAAATTGAAATATTTGTGACATTATGACGTACATGTTGAGCGTTTATACGCTCGCAATTAAAGAAAGGCAGAATTCCAACTTCTCATGCGCTACAAAGTGTTCAACTTAATCAGAAGAAGAAGAAGAAGAAAAAAAATATATATATATATATTAATCGGTGTGGATTGATGATAAACGCGACCTGTATTGACGAGAGACAGTCACGCTTGTCTAGGATCGAGCAGGAACTCGAGATTACGGTTCGCACATCAGTGAGCCGAGTCGTGTGTCGCTCGACGATGGCCGCGTAGCCCTTATCAGCGTCATGCACACACGTGTCTACACGTGCTGGTTCGGTGATAAGCGCGACAAAACGTCACTGTTACCAACCCCCGTGAAGTGCGAGAGAGCTCCGTTCGTCTGATCACCGAGTGTCTCTCGTTCGCCTGTATTCCGCGTTACTAGCGTGTTCTTGACATCCAAGCTACTCGTTCCGGGATGTAACACGAGAGTTTACGCCGTGTCGTTGATCGAGCAACTAACGTACGTGCGTACGAATCGCTTAGAAGCTTCATTTGTCAGCGCCGATACGTGCGAGAAAAGTGACGACCAATTGCAGGAAAGCGTCGTTGCCTTTTCTTCGATTTGTTTTCCAATTGTTTTGCGAAACTGATGGTTACTCGAACTCTGGTTTTTCTGAAAAACGTGCCAATTTATCTCGAAATTATGTAAATTGTAATCATTGAAACATGTTATAATTTTAAAACTGGCGGCTTTTTGGAAATATTTGAGGTTTTTCTAGGTTTTCCTTAAAATTCCACGCGCAAGTTACAAATGTACAGAACGAATCACATAACCGTTTCACTCCGAATAACTTCACAATCATGTGTTCGAAAGTATACGCACGTTTCGCAGAAACAGACGCGAAGATAATTCGAATTTTTCGAACGGATCGAGGGACTGTATCAAAATGTAAGAGAACAGAAAATTTTCTAGATATAATAATAATTAGCGAGCTATTTGTAAAGCACATTTTTACATTTCTGTACATCGATTTAGTGTTATACTTGGAGAGCTAGACTATTTTCTCGCAGACAATATATATAATACTCTTGAATTTATTTCAGGTAGGCAAATTATGTGATTCACTCTGCACGATACAAAGTAAATTTAATATTACATAACGTGCAATAATAATTAATTTCCATTGTACAAAATATTTTAACTAAAAATAATCTTACTTTACACTTGGTTACTCGACAAACTCACGATTAAACAAGTCTCTTTCAATCTCTGTCTCCGTTTTTCCTCAAGTGTCGCCTTCCGGTGTGTTACCACCAAAGACTTTAAGACGTTCCGACTATTGCGGATGACGACGTGTAATGACGAAATTTATACGCAAATGGCTTCGGAACGAGTTGGTGTAGTATCATACGCGACAAACTGCAAAAGTCGACAACACTTGGCTACCACTTCTCTACGGGCGAAGTTATTCGCCACTGCGATTTTAATCCTTGTAAACGTAGACGCCGGCAACAACAGGAAGTCGAGCCATTTCATTTCCATAAATTTCCATTAATTAATAGCTAACGTAGACGCGAGTCCAACTAGCATACTGTTCGTCGCCGCGATTCGCGTCATTACGCGCTCGTGTATACCAAACAGGCATGACTGTCACCTAGTATCGATGATGAAGATATCGTTTCTGAACGTATCGTCTCTGAGAGTTCGTACGGTGATTGCGATCTAGAGTGGAAAAACGCGTTAGGCAATAAATTTCCCATTAAATGCAATCGTTTGATACTTGTTAATAATTAACCGTCAACCTGTATCATTAGAAATTTAATTTCATTGCTAACTCGATTCATTTTATTAATTAAACTAATCCCTATCTGATGAGAAGAGAAACGACATAACTTGAATAGATTGAAAAATTTCCGTTAAATACTTTAATTCATAATTGCGACTTCGTTTTCCAACGAATTAAAACACGATTGACATTATTTCCGAAGGAAAAAAAGAAGCCATTTCACGAACAAACAAAACACATCTCGAAAGCTGGTTTTCCTTTTTTTTTTTTTTTNTTTTTAGTTAACACGCCGTTATTGCGTTTGATGGGAAATTTATTGTCAGTGGGAGTAGATCGTCCTCGAGACGGAATCGATCGTCGGAGCGATCTGTTTTATAAAACGCCAGCCCATTCGTCCCGTTCTCGCGGAACGATTTTCCCGTTGACCAGGCTACGGATACCGAGTCACTTTCGATACGGACGCTTTGCATATCGATCGGCGAATCGTTTCCTCGAGGAACGTTCCGCCTCGACCTATCCCCATCGATTCGGCAGCGCCGCGTTCGGCTAGACGGTATTCTTCGAATCGAGTGGGCGCGGAGCGACACGAGTTATCGAGCCACTAAAACTTTCATTTGCCAATCCACCGGGCGAATTCCGCCCGTATCGATGCTCCTTCCATTGAACCACACTGATCAACGTCTCTCCAACTTTTCGTTTCCATTATCGCGAGCCTCGCCGAGATATACGGCGGTTTCAACGTAAATGATCGACGAAAAATGGTGGCAAGTTGGATGTTTCTTTCTAGGCTTCAGAGTTACGTCAAAGTTTCTTACACCGAACAAGATTCTTCAACTGGTTGTCAGTAATCTGATTTTTGATTGTTGAAAAAATAAAAAAAAGACTGAAAGTATGAGAAAAAGGTTAATATCTCAGGTATGAAAATTCCTAGAACAATTTCAAATACTTGACCGTATTCTCCATGTCTTTTTATTATCTCTAGAAAAGAATTTTCGAAGTTGAGATTAATTAAGAAATATGAATATCTACTATTGTGTTTGGGCTTGGAAAAGAATTTCACTAATTCATTTGTTAGTTAATGCTATACAAATTTTGAACTAGTAAAAAAAATTGTAATTAAATTTATATTAAACATTGTGGTTTAAAACAGTGTTTTATGATAAATTACTCATATCTGTCTATTGAGAAACACCAGCAAATTATAAAATTTATTATATAATTACTATGGATAATTACAATTGTAATCAGAGTAATTTTCATCAATAAGCTTAATGCTTAGGTATTGCCAGTGTTTTAAAATTGAATTTGAATTAACAAGTTAATCGAGCTTCACAAAGTGTATTTATGTTTGAAGCGCGTGTCCAGAATTAAATTAATTTATGTTCATGCTATATTTTAGTTTCGTCACTCTTTTCGATGTTCTACGGACACAGCTTCTCAAAATATATATACCTAGATGAAGTAGGTGAAAGATCAAAGAGTTGACAGAAATCTCCTCGCAATTGACAACGAAAAATTATTTATAAAAATTGTATTATTCTTTTTTTTTCGGCTTTTACTCACCTCATATTCCTAGTCGATCATAAGAAAGAACCTAGTGCACGGTGAATTCGTTTTAAACAGCCCGTTCAGTTACATCGCGCGTCTCTTTTCCTAGGCGTTTCGCCACGGCGTAATAAAACTTTCGGTTGGTTCTCGGAGGACAGACGTCCACGCCGAGCAAACGGAAACTTCACTTCCGACACGACGACGAGGACGTCGCGAAAACTTTCGAGGTTACTCTCTGGATTTCGTCCTGCTCGTGTGTCTCCAGCGTGTTACGTCGCGACTTCCTCGTTTGGTTGTAATCTCGTAGATATCGATTTCGACCGGGGATACGAAATATCAAAGAGTACAAGTGTTTAGAATTATTTTGCCAATTTGTTTTTAACATCGTGACAGACGATGATATTATATATTAAAATTATAATATTATAAATTCGATATTATATATTAAGCATAAATTATTATTACTACGTGTAAAAATGTTATTGCAATATCATTAAATTGACAAAGAGTCAATTTCATTCTTTCGTTATATTACTTGAGTGGTGAATCAAAGTCTTCTAAAAGTATATAATTGACTTTTTTGGGGCACGATAGTACAAAATATATCCCAATTTTAATCGTGAAATTTCGTATTCCAAATAATTGAAATACACTTAGAACCAAAAGAATAATCAATTGTGCATTTAATTTTCATCTTAGAATTCTGTGTCTCCAATGTTATCTGTGTTTCGGTCCACGTAGCTCTTGACAAACGGGCAACGCGTGTAGTTTTTTCATTTTTATCTACAATTTTGTAAATGTACATATATTTTATTACACATTGAGATATTAATTCTTTATACAGTCATACAAAATAAAACTTGAATACGTTAACGCATTCGTTACACGCGTGTTTGTACATTAAAATCTACACGAATTGAATACACGTATAACAGTGATCTTTTATATCAATTTCAAAAAGAAATCCAAAAAATGTCCCATGTTCTTATGCTACTGCGTGCAACATGTTGAAGAACAAAATAACCCTGTTAATTGTTTTAAAAAGAAAAAAAAAAAACCAGCGCGAGAAAAGATTACGAGAGTCACGGTTGTTTTTCGAAATAAAAGTATAGGGGCTAAAAACTGAGGGTTAAACCGCCACCTAATAGAAAGAAAAGATCGATACTTTGTCTGCCGCATTCTTTTTGCGCTAACATGGTGGCGATCGATCACGGAAGACACCTTCTATACTGTCAGACGGTATGATTCATCGAGAATATTCACGTGTCGAAATCGACCCCGTGAAACGTGCAATCAAGTTGTATCGGGCCGTTTAGAATTACAAATTTCGCGCTCGAAAGGATGTCAGAAGGTCGATTAATCGTCAATAGAGGGTATATTTGCGGCGTATTCGGAACGGAGCAAGTTCGAAGCTTGACGCAGAGTTTCGTAATTTCGGTGTGACATAGTTTTAGGGTTAATTGATTTTGAGCGAGAGAGCAAAATATAAGTGTTTCGTGGCGGATGTACATACAATGTATAATTATATGACATTGTCTACGGTCCATATCAATATATAATTATATGACATCGTATACGGACCATATCAGTATACAGGTTTGGGTTTCGTAACTTGTGGGACCCACTTCGGGAGCTGATTGTACGCCTAAAAATAATGAAAAAAAGTCATATAAATATATGTCCTATCTGTCTTTGTTTATGAGATATAATGAATTTTATAAACAGAGCTAACTCTAGTAAGCTAGTTTAATTTGAAGTACATCTTATCGTGGATTATCAAATTCAACAATAAATTTCCCTAAAAAGTTTAAAAGGCCTTACTTTATTTTAATGATTCAACATTTAATTATAAAAAAAATTATCTTATATTAATATAATAGGGTATCTAATCCTAGTTTAATATTCAATTTTCATATATTTTAATATATAAAATTATATTTACATAAATAATTTAAATTTCACCTATAATTATTAATTTTTATATAAATATTATTTATTTTAATAAAGTTTGTTAATTATAAACTTATAATATAAGTTTAACCGCTATTGCTGGCACTTTAATTTATAATTATTAATTTTAATTCCCTTATTTAATTTTCATTAATTTTTATATTAATAATTTTTTATTAATTTTATCTTAATTTAAATATATTTAATTTTAATAAATTATATATAAAATATTAATTTAATTTATAATTTAACCATAATTATATTTTTTTCTTTTTGTTTAATTAAAATATTATATAATATATATATAATAATTTAATACTATCTATGATAAGGATATATATATATATAATATAATTAGGGATATGGTATATTCAATTTTCATAATAATCATAATTGGGATGAAGAAAACCCACACGTTATTGTGCATTTAAGACATCAACACCAGTTTAAACGTATGGGCAGGAATAATTGATAAATTTTTAATTGGACCTTTTTTTCTTGATGGGAAACTAACAGGCACAAAGTACGTTGATTTCTTAAGCTCGCGTTTACACAAAATATTAGAGGAAGTTCCAGTCGATATTAGACTTCGTATGCGATTTATGCATGATGGAGCTCCGCTGCATTTTAGCCGAGTGGCTAGGCAATTTTTCAATCAACACTTTGCAAATAAAGGGATTGGTCGTGGAGGTCCTACTGCATGGCCTGCTCGTTCTCCGGATTTGAATCCATTAGATTTTCATTTGTGGGGACATTTAAAATCTATTGTATACGCAACNATCGATTGAACATGCTGAAATACTACGAAATAGAATAGAGCAAGGCTTGCGACAAATTTGAGAAACGCCAGGAATGATAGAAAGAGTAACCAGATGAATGACAAGACGCGTGCAGGCTTGTCTTCAAATGCAAGGTGGTCATTTCGAGCATCTTTTGTAAAAATAATTAAAACAGAAAATTCATTCTATCTCATAAACAAAGACAGACAGGACATATATTTATATGACTTTCTTTCATTATTTTCAGGCGTACAATCAGCCCCCCATGTTACGAAACACCCTGTATAATTATATGACACCGTATATGTATATGTACGTTGCATCGACGGATTATTTTCTACAATTCACCGTTTCTAGAAGCTAGGTAATTTTCACTCGAAAGCATCATCAAATATAACATTCGACAGACGTCTAGTCTAATTAAGTCATCAAAATTAATTAGAACCAGAAATCAATGAATATTCCGTGTGTTAGATTGACGTGTCCTTGCGATCTTGGTTCTTTTGAGGAAACTCAATTTGCCAATATGTTCATGCGCGTTCATTCGCCGGAAACGTATCGAATTTGGCTCGGGTTGACCATCGAAATATTCCGTAGACCACGAGGACAATAACGATCATCAATGATAGAATTGTGACGCTTATGAGTCACATCGAGGATTAATGTCGGTCGATTAATCAACCGGTGGATGATGAATCAGTGAAGAGCATAACTGAACTTGTAACTACGAGTTTCATGTGAATTTTAGTAACAACGTACACGAAGAACGAATATAACGGAAATATTTTAAAACTAATATAAACAATTGAGTGATATTTTAACATTGACTTTAACTTAAGCAGATTTTGTACAAATTTTCTTCTATTATTATTATGTTATTATTATATGCTATCGAGATATGAATATAATATCATAATATCGTAAATAATTTTACAATATTATATCTCAAAGACTTAATTTAACCATAGGTTTTGTATTTGATCATTAGTATGAAAGTACAATAAAGAATAATCACAG
This sequence comes from Frieseomelitta varia, assembly GCF_011392965.1. NCBI lineage: Eukaryota > Metazoa > Arthropoda > Insecta > Hymenoptera > Apidae > Frieseomelitta > Frieseomelitta varia. The sequence goes on from NW_025109705.1 coordinate 185,893, forward strand.
TAGAGGCATTTGAAGTAATTGAAACTAATATAAACGTATAAATTTTTAGTGTCGCGAATATTACTTGTTTGTAATGACAAGAAGCTTTCAAATTTCGTTGATTCAGTCTCGTCGTGTAATAAAACATATCTGCAATTTTGGAAAATTGTTACAATCAGCGTGAACTGTACACAATTTTTCGTATATTTTATTGTTATTTATGTGAAATGTCGATTATCGGTCCAATTATGCTCCTTCATTGTAGTTCGATCAATTTCTTGGCAAACGGGAAATTCGACGTGATCTTCTTTGCTTCTTCGATATGCCAGCTGGAGATCTCTGGAGTAGGCTGAAGATCGCGTGCGAATGATTTCATCCATTTTACGTGAGTTTGCATACTCTCAAGGCCGACAGGAATATCTGCCACGAGGATCGTCTTTGTGGACGATGGCCGGCCGTGTACATTTTTATGGTAATAATACAACGTAGGTATCTGCTTTGCGCTAAGTGTTAAAGCAGAGTTATATATAGAACAAAGTGACGAATGGAGTTTATGGTGTTGATCTCGAGGTGGGATTAATTATTTGGAGCGTTGACTTTTGTTCACAAATATTCGGAGTTTTCGGCATATAATTTAGTATTTTTTAACTTCGTAAATATTTGCCAAATTTTAATACATTTAAAAATATTAATCACTTAGAAATATATAAAATACACGAGGCAAATGAGAAATTTGTAAACGAAGTAAATTTCTATTTAGATTCTTTAGCTCAGAGAATATATTTATAAAACATTTCATTCATTTTAGTTTATAAAAATTCACAATATATTCGCACCTGAAACGAATCAAAATTTATCATAGCAATTCAGACGAAATGAATCTCTGTTTAGATTCATTTGCTGATACAGAAACAATTTACGAAAAATTTTATTCATTCGCCTCACAAATAGTCCCAGTTTGAATATGTATGAAAACATCCAAAATAAATTAATACGATAATTTGTAGATAACATTTCTTTAGCTCGTTCAATGTAAAAAAATTTTAGCAGCTCGCAAGAGTTCCTACGAATGTCTGCATCAAATTTTCCATTTCACAATTGAAAACTGCAGTACTTATCTACTTTAAACCTCCATCCTAAAACCATAATTTTGTGACGATCTCGTGCGTTCAACAATCCATTTTGTTCCACCGAAGCAACAGTTACGGAATTATTGTACCAACTTTCTAACAACCGCGTGTACAGCAACGAATGTCTAACCGAAATGGATTAACAAGCGTAGAGCAACAATTGCGCGGTTCTTTCTCGAAAGAGCGCAAGTAGACCGTGTTGCGACAGAGCTGTGACACGCACAATGGGCGACCGACGCAGAACAATTTAATAAATTTCATCAAGCGAGTGGTTGCGTGCGGTTAAATTACTCGATTCTTCGGCAAAATCCCGTGCCATTGAAACGCGACTCGTCTTCCCACAGTTAATTGCTTTCCCGTTCTACAACACACTCGAACAAAAGGACGATTCATCGGGTCTTGAGATCAGAGGAACGAGGTATAACTAAAAGAAAATTCCTTTCATTTCGGGATGCATCTTATCGAGTTAATAGTAAGAACTTGGAAACTCGTTACCCGTTTCACCGTTCGATCCGTTGGTTTTATTAATATTGTTCGAACACCATTGCTTTTCAAAGCACAAGGGATTTAGATTTTCAACACGTCGAACTATCACGATGTTTCTCGTTTATTTTCAACTCGAAGGTACTTTAAATAATTATTAAAAATAATATTTTATATATATATATATATATATTAATATCTTACCTTTATTATAAAAAATATTAAATTTTTACATGTTTTATATAATATTAAAAATAATAAATTTATATATAAAGTAATATATATATAATATATTATATATAATAAATAATTAAATAATTTAAATATAACTTTTATATATAATAAATAATTAAAATATTTAAATAATGCGGGCAATGAGCCTTTCGTTTTTCTCTTTCGCATTTTTATAGTAAATAAATCGAGCTCGAACGTACAAATAATACGTAAACAACGATAAATCGAAATGTCGAAATTGCACGTAAATAAAGGTGAATCGAAGTAAACGAGTGATACGTAAATGAAAGTAAACGCCGGGCGAATAAATAATATACATACGTATATACGAGATGAAAATGAATTGACGTGAACAAATAATATGCACGAAAGAAAATAAACGATTGAACGATGCGCAGAACAGAAAGAAAGAAACAAGGGATCGAGAATTTATATTGTCCTACGTCCATCAGCGACGCAACTTGTTGGAGAACGAGTGTAAAACTCGTCAAGGTCGAACGATCCTCGAACGTGGGCTACAGTTTCCTGCGCGTCGTCGTCTAAATTAATCCGATTTTACCTGGGCCGGAGTTAAAACGACCAGCGGGAATAAGCGTCTGGAACAATTCGTCGTTGGAATACGTGGACGTTTTAAAGCGTTCTGTCGAGTCGGATCGAGCATCGTGCGATACCGTGAAGTGGAATTAATCCTGCATCGTCGAATAAATCTTCCTGGAACGGCCCGGGAGACGACAATGCGGCGAACAATATTGTTTGCTCGATGATCATCTGCATCCAGCGTGGAGCTGAAGAATGGGAACAGGTTTAGTCAGGCCTTTTGTCATTGGAGCAGAATTTTTGAAGCTGTAACAATATTAGGAGTATGTGTGTGTACAATTTGAAACGTGACAGATATTAAATATTTCCATTATTTCATAATTCTGTAATAAAATAACGATGATTGTACACACTGTTGGAAATAATGAAGGATCACTGCTACGAAAGGTTTTATTATACCAGTCAAATGAACAGAGGTGTATATTTTATTGAATAGTTATTGAAAAAAATTACTAAACTTCAGTTATTGTAACGTGAATTATAGAAAATTATTCGCGTGATAATTTATAGAGTTTGTAATGGATTTTCATATTTTTATTTGATTGACAATTTAAAAGAAGAGAACTGTAGACTTCATTAAAAAAAAAATTAATTACAGAAAAATACAGACTTGATGAAATAAAATTAAAGTTTTAATTTCGGGCTGTGTATAATAATATGGTTGGGCAATCTGTAATAATAAAATGGGAAAATTAGCTAGTAGAATAAACTCGCAGCAGATTCATACGGTCACTGGTCAGACATAAGAAAGAGAAGTTTATAGATCCGTAGGTAATTTGATAGAGAACGCGATAGGAAGCGTATGTCATAGAAAACTAGTTATCACTGGGTATCCTTGACAAGATTCGTAATTTATGCAGTGTATATATAATTTAGGAGGTGGTTTGTGGGAAGTGGCGCATGTAATATCATACTGTGCTATCCAAAGATCTTAGGTCAGTTGAAACATATTTGCTTCAGAACTGGCAGATGCTAGATAATCATAAAAAGATAATTTAACAGATATACTGATTTAGACAGAGACACTAGACAATGTATTAAATATACTTTCTAAAGTATATTTTGAGATTCGCACTCTACGCTAGATGTCGAGGTTTCTTAAAAATAAAAAGTGCCCTAAGGCTCTTGAAGGTAGATAAATTTTATAAGAAATGTATAATAAATATAAGATAATGGAGTAAAAAGAGAAAAACTAAAAAACCACATATAAATAGAATAATTGTTGTGATATTTAACATTCGTTTGTGCAGATGTATGAAATTGTATAACGATCCATAAATAAATCTCAAGTAAATTCTTACGTTGCTTAATTATTACAACGATCTGTGATAATTGAACTACACGTGTCGTAGAAAAAAAAAGTGTGAAACACGCAGAAACATGGGAAATTTCACTTAAATAACAATGAAGTCGCGGAGAACTCGCTGTTGTTAATATCGCGGCGCGAGTAATCTTTACTTAAATGGATATAAAGGATCGGGATTTAATCTTCGTCAAACGCGCGTTTCCATGGCTGAACGAACGTCAGAACTTTCACTTGAATTAATAATACAGATCCCCGGACGCTCGAACTAACGCGAAACTCTTCCCAACCCGACTATTATATCCGCGTCATCCCACCCCCTTCCGCGCAGACGAACAAGCAACCACCCTCCCAAATCGACTAGTCGCGATCGCGTTGAATATAAAACAGCGTCGCCGTTCTGCCGTGTAAACAAATTCGAAACAAATCTGCGAGTAATCGGCTTCATTTGCATTCCTCTCCGGTCCGTTCCACGTCCGTTTTAATCGCGCTCGGCCGTGTCCATTCCCCCTTCACGTGACCACGCGTATATAATCTCCTTCCACGATCCGACGACGCGTCGTTCAGACTACTTTCATTCGTCTGTAATTATCGTATCTGCTGTTTGACGCAAGAAGAGCCTCCGGAAAGCAGTACAGGGCATTTCATTCTGCAATAATAATCGTTCGAAGTCATTTATATGACTTATTCGTCTCTTATGTTAGTGTAAGAATTTGAAATTGTGAAATTTTATATTTCATTCGTCATTTCGCTCAGTCACCGGTCGTCTGATCATTGGAATTAACCGTGAAACAGAATTTTCGAATAATAGAATCACGTGTTTTTCATAGATGCAAGACAGAGCCTCTTACGTTATGTTCGATTAATGGAATTTTCGTATAATGGAGAGTAACTTTTCCAAATTAAAAGTGAAATGAAGATTGAAGAAATGGAAAGTAATAGTATAACAAATATTACAAATTAAATATCAATATAATAAATAAAAATCCACATTTGTATAATTCTTTAAATAAATTTTATTTAGAGAATTGTGTCTAGAAATGAAACTCCAAAGAAGAAGCTATGAAATATAAAACTTTTCAACACCGTAGACAACAACTACGCTAACTCTGAGACCATCTTTGTATCCAATAATAGAATTCATCCTAGCTTAGCTATTGTTTCACGAATTAGTTAGCAATTACTGATTATTGTTGAATGGAATAATTGAAAACGCGAGATCATTCAGCGAGAAGGACGTTGGTGATCGTTGTTGGGTATTCGCTCGTTACGAGCAAACCAGCTTCCTTCCTGGACCAGTCGATGAGTCGTTCCTTCCTCGTGTCGGTTATCCCGGCAATCAATCATCGACCGGTAACGAAGTGGGTTAATAACGAGATAAACGCACGATCGCGTAAAGCGCGATGGAGAAGTTACGTCGCTTCCACGTTTTACTAACCATTAGCAAATTGAATGGGTCGCGATCTGTAATGATCTTGGCAAAGTGTCTGATTGGTTCTGTCTGCGAACGTTTGGCGTTAAACCGCGCGTGTTCGTTCAATTTTCGAATTTCTATCAATGCCAAAATGAAAATCTGAAATCTGAACTGAAATTAAAATCAACGAACTTACTTCGACTTACTTCGACCGTTACGATTTACGCTAATTTACGTGATATTTTGCATAAATATTTCATACATATTTTGTACATTTTTATACCTTGAAATTTCTCATCAACGTGTGAACTATTTGCGATCTAGTAAGATTTTAATAGTTTGAGATTCAAAAAGTTTGTGATGGTGGCATCGTTAGTGGGAGTTAGAATTATGGAAACGTTTGATAGATATTTTGATCATCAAGTTTGTGTATTTTGATGCAAAAGAATGACTGAACTGTGCATATGCGTAATAATATAAACATTTCCCGAAAGTTTCAAAATAATTCTGAGTAATCTCTAAACAACAGTTCCAAAATTTTTGGATATCAGTTTTGAGTATTGTCTAAAATTTCCAGATGAAATTTCCACATGTTAACATTATTGTAGTAATTAGTACTTGCCTCCTATTTTCAATAATTCTCTTGCGATCACTAATACTATCAAATTTTTTTAAATAAATTAGCGTATCGTTAATAATATAACCAAATAATATTACAAAATAAAAAGTAACGCAATATAATATTAAATATTATAATATAATATTAAATATTAAATTTTAGAGAACCGTTTGGAGCAGTGTTACAAGGATATTTACTCGTGAGAATGAGAATAGTTTTGAGGAAATTTATAATTAATAATTAATAATTACAGGCGTTCCATCTCTTCGTGTATCAAGGCACGTAAGAGAAGCAAATAGAATAGATGATATTGTTGTAAGATTGATGATTGATATTAATTTTAGTTATTAGAGAGATTGATGTTCGTTAATTATCGTACCTCTCGTGCGTAATGCGTTAGTCAACCTCCATATGGTAATGGGACGCAATGGAAGCTTAGTGTCCCTAAGCTTTCGAAGCTTAGCTTGGACAGCGGTGCTCCGAATGTTCAAAGGAAAGGGATTATTCTGCTACTTGTTGGCGTTGGCACGGATGAAAAGCGTTCTCGGTTTAATTCGAGTATAAATTGAAATCGTGACTCTGTGTTTAGGGTTATATTCCGTTTGAAGAGTTTCTGAGCGAGATTAGCTAAACCTGAAGACTCTTTTTTCCAAGTTTCAATCTCATTCTTGTATCAACCAGCAAAAATTTCGCATGCAGCGTTCAATCGAAACCGAGGAAATTTTCTTTCTATATACATGATGGATTGCAATTAAATTGAAAACGACACATATCTAAATTTATTTTTAATTAATTTTATCTTACGATTTGAATTTTACGAATCATAGTTTTCAATTTCATTAATATCTATTATATCCATCCGTATTTTTCACTAGCAATATCATGACCAAATTGATCATCTCTAATTTTCGTGAAATCTCTACATTTCATTATCCGAATCGAAAGATTAATGCTCAGTTTTGTAGAAAATAAATGACGTACTATAATATAAAAATAAATAATGTACTATAATATTAATATATCGTATTACAGAATTATTACTTAAAAAATATTACTTAAAAAATAAATAATGTACTATAATATAAAAATATTATATCAGTATTACAGAATGACATAGTATAACATAAATAATAACCAATAGAATAGAATTTAAAATTAAATAATATTTCCTCTGTTTTCTTTTTTTACCTTTTAATTTACGAACCAAATCGATATTGCATTCGATTACGAACCAAATCGATATTGCATTCGATTACGAACCAAATCGATATTGCATTCGATTACGAATCGTATACAAAGTTTCGAAGGATATAGCCACGAATGTTAATCGCCGTTTCTCGAGTAGAAGAAAACGGGTCTCGCGAGCCACGAAGCGTCAATCGATTATCACCGAGGCTCGAAGTAGTTAGGGACGCTTGTAGTCAGACCCGATACCGCGCCAGAATATTCATACGAGGACTGGAATCGATATCTATCGCTTTGGAATATCTTTGGCAAGTGCTTGTAATTCGAACGAAATTTGCATGTCTCTCGTCTCTCTTTCTCTCATTTCATTCCTTCACCTCTAAGCTTAGGTATAGTTAAGAAATAGTATATTTTTAAAAATAATATATTATTTCTTTGTATAGATAGATCACTTCATTAATTATTATCGAACGAAATGACGTTTTGCTTCGAACTTTTGTTCAAATATTGTTAAAATTATCAATAGAGTCTGTCACGTCGAATTAATTGTTATTTCAATTTGAATAGTCGAGTTAATTCGAACAAGAAATTATATGGAAACGATTTATCGAAATCTCTCTTTAAGTAAAACAGTAACAACGAATTAATCGAAATAATTCGTTACTTTAAATTCATACCATTCATTTGAAATGAAGATAAAAGAAATAACAATTTGAAACGACGAATCGGTAATTTATCATTTTTATTTTAAATGACATACGGGAAAAAGTGACTTCCATTTCCAAACGATCATTTATTTGCGGTGATTCATTGAAATAAAATAACAGACAATCCCACCACGGAATGAAATTTTATCTGTCATGTATTATTTATAACGTTCAACATACATAATGTGCATTAAATTAATATAATTAAATAATACGTTATTTAATTTCCTCGTTTGAGAAATTACTTCTGGAAACAAGCGCGTGCAAATGCAGAAAACAGAATTAAAAATTACCTTATTTCATGATGAAACAACGAAATGATTCAGGGGATTTCGCCGAATTATTTCGTGAGCGCACGAATAATTTCGATGATCGTGATCGCAAGTATTTGGAAATAATAATACCCGAGCCTATGGTCCTCGCTCTTTTCAACAATTCCGTGGCCCGTATTTTCCACGAGAATCACTTAGACGCGACGAGAAGCCGTTCGATGAAAATTCGAACGAGCCGCTCGGCCGACTTCATCCAGCAAAGTGCAGTATCAATTCGTTAAACAAGCGGCCGCGCGATCATTTTTCATTCGCGGCGTCGATCCACGATGGAGAGCAATGGCTGCCACTCCTTCGTCGACGGGGATGGGATCGAAAATTCACGACAACCACGGCCGTATTAATGCATTCATTGACCGCGCACGCAGTTGGCCGATGCTGTTTCGAGCCATTAATAAGCGACACGCAGCTGGAAATGTACGAGCTCGTCCTGGCACTCGATCCTATCGACAACGAATTATTTCTGAACGAACGATTAAGAACAGCCGTGTGGAAAACAAGTCGACTAAACGCGATAATCCTTCTGTTCACGAGTGTTCCGAACCTCGGCGAATATATATCTACAGGAGTCGAGGTTTTCGTGAAAACGATGCAGCGGATTTTGATGCAAATATTGTAGTACCTTCGCTGTATTTAAAATTAATTCGACTTTGTATTATATTTTGAAGAACGTGACTGGGAGACAGAAAGGAGTAGAAAATTGTTTTATTATCGAACATTGTTGAAAGTACTTTGAATATTTTATGCACTTTTCTGTTTTATACTATACTTCTCTAGAAATAATCCAGATAGAATATTCATATTGTTCATAGAAAGGAACAAATTTTATAATGTTTCTAAGATATAAGACTTATCGTTGTCAGGGAGTTCGTGGTAGTTTGGATAATGGGCTATTTTTTTAATGGAGTCGTACGTTATTCCGCGAGGGGAGAAAAGAAATTTAATAATCGATGTTCCTCAAGTGTTCGCGGTCGCGAGGAATATTTCACGAGGATTTTCTCGTCCCGTGATTAATGAGATTTCGCAGAGGGAGAAGAATCGAGCAACTCTTCATCCACTTTTTCCTACACACGAGCAGAAGTTTCACTGTTACAACTAGCAAGCGTACAATTACTCTGCAAGCTATGAGTAATTTAGGAAAAAAATTATCGAAATTCTGATGTCAAAACAACGTTCGAGTGACACGATGCAAGATCAATAGAAGTATACCTCCGTTTCAGAAAAGAGATCAATTTTATTGTTACTGGGCAAATTACAAACTTGAATGTTACAATCATTACAATATTGTTTCTAATAACTATTTGAGAATCATTGATTATAGTTCTACTTACATCTTACGTTCTATAATATACAATACAATTTCCATCATAATACGTAATGTATATAGGGTGAGCCTGTAAGTTTCTTCCCCTCAACATTAAAGTATAAGAAAGGGACTAATTTTATTAAATATATAATAAAGAAAATTATGGATTTATTTTTTGGCCAATCCTGTACAATATTTGTCAAGCATCCAACCAAAAATCTCAATCGTAACTCTCCCCCCGTGCAATAAAAAAAAAAAAAAAAATCTACGACGATAATAAAATTGACAGAGCCACGCAAAGCTGAAAGGGAACGTCACGTGTCAAAAAATCGCGACGTTTCTCCGGTACGCGAAGCTTGAATTTCCCAGAGAGACAGCCGCGGGGCGAAGTTCACCCTGTGTGTGAACGCACAGGTTCCAGAGCCAAGGGGGTACGAGGAACAGAGGGGGAGTTTGCACGCTAGTTGCTGTATTACCCGCGGCATATTACCCACAATGCAGTTAGAATCTATACGTGGACCGCGTTGACCACAATGGGTCAGTGGCGACCCGTACGCACCACGGTGCCCCGAGTCTAAATCGGGGGAAACGAGCAATTACCGTGTCCGCGGGCCTGGTTGCCAAGAATTTATGGGCCGATCCCTTGAGCAACCCTTCGAACGAGTTATCCACCCTGCTGGAATTACCTGGGCAAGGTAAACGTGGCCTCGTTTCTTATGATATATCGATGCAGCTCGTTCCCTCTCTTTATCCACTGTCTTTCGTTATTGGCTCATGCATATTGAATGCTCGGTTATTCAGTGGTTTGATAGAGTTGTATTTTGTGGACGTAGAGAAAGAAAGAGAAAGAGAGAGAGAGAGAGAGAGAGGGGGGTGAATTTTGTTTGAGAACGTTGTTTGCGAATTTTTATGCGTTCAAGGAAAATTTTGAAGATGCGTGGATGTGCAAAACATTTGAAATAGAGTATTTGGATGAAACATAGTCTGCAGATGTTTTAGGATATCTTGTATGTTTAACGAATAGGCTATGAACTTTGAACTTTGAGCATTTAATGGTAAATATAAGAAATATATCCAAATTAAGTAGATAATAAATTAAATCGGAATTGTGAATATTCAAATTATTGTGACACAGATTTTATAACAGATGACGCGAAGATATAATTTTCTGTTTATAGAAATGCAGAAATTGCATGTTCATATTGAATATTATACATAATTTACGCGTTATGCACTTTATAAACAGAATAGTTTATATATTCCTAAACATTGTATGTGTTTGCGTACATTTATTTATAGAAAATTTGCATACAATTCGTGTAATATGCAAAAATATGTAAAATATTCAACGTAGAGTGTTTATTGTAATATTTAGTAGGCGAGACAAATTTAGACTATGCCTAAACTTTCCTCAATTATGTTCATAAAAATTCATTAATTTCCTCCGTCTATTAATAACGTTTTTGTATCTGATCTAGGTTGCAGGCATGTCTTATCAAACTTTTAAATCACTAGCCTCTAAATGCGTTACTGACATCAACAAATAAGATCTATTAATCAGAATCATATCACTCTGTACTATAGTTTGCAGAGATATTTTCAATTCTGCATTGTAGAAATTACTTATACCACATTATTAATTAAAAAACGCAATAACTCTATTCTATTTAATTTCGGACAATAAATCTATGAAATTTTATTTAAACAATGAAATAGTATAGTACGTCATTCTTTAAGTGTCCAATATACAAAGCACAACTATGCTATACTATATTGATTCCGCAACCAATTAATCTCGGTAGCACGTAGTTAGTTATTAATTTTTAAAATTATTTACTATTTCTTTTACCTACGACCTTCAATTACTTTATCACTGAACGCTGCACCGCATGTTCACGACAACAAAAAAAAAAAAAAAAAAGAAATAATTCCCCGTTAATTCTGAAAACAACCTGTTCTTTTTCAAAAATATCCTCGTTGAGAACACGTTTCCAGCTAACTTTCAATTTGCTTTACGTGTGATCAGCTTGTACATGCATTTATCGATATTTAAATTTGAATTTCAATGTAAGAAATTGAAGGGTTCTGTCGAAGAGTGAATAAGTATGATTTAGCGTCTACTGTTCTCGTGATAGGGGTTGAAATGGCAGTAACAGGATCGTTTTCCAAGGAAATGCGAGCGATTTCTGGCATTTACCCCGACTTATCAAGATCCTGTTTGACGCGATATCCCGCGCTGTTGCTCGCACGCCACGAATTACGAGATTAGGTCAGAGTAATTTATTGCGCGACGTATGTAAATATAATTCGCTTCAAGGTCGCAAGGTTCGATTTTACTAGAGCCATTCTTAAGTCTCAGCATTACACGTGTACATGTGTTTTCCCAATTCGCGTTTTAAATATTTCGCGTTTGTTGTAATCGTAGTTTCAAAGTTCATTTAATACTTGTGCATAAAGTAGAATTTCATTTAGATGAATTTCATGATGAAATTTTATAAACAATATTTCATAATGAATTTCATTTTGAACAAACTTTTAATTGGTATTTAATTAACTGAATTTTTAATTGTTGAACCCGCTATTTGTACAAATGAAAAATTATTAATAGTAGGTCAAATCAGTGAACTTTTCAGTTCTATGTGAACTATAACTGTTTCCTAACAAGTATGTCGTGAATGAAAATATATCTAAAGGGGATATAGTATGAAATACCATGTAGAAATAATTACCAATGTTAATGAATAAATAATAATTAATATAAATGTTGGATATTAATTTTCCTACGTAGAAGTTTATATAAATATCACGCAGATATACAAATATCAATTTTTAATTTTCTTTACTACACCACTACAAGTGTTTTCTTTCCATCTAATATTCCAATAATCTGACAACTATAAATATCATGGCGAATATTTGTTAATTACTATATTGACTACAAGAAACTTCTACAAATAAAGCTTTCTCTTTTGCCAAACTCTACGTTTCACAGTATCAAATTCCTGTAAAAAAAATACTACCAAGTTTCTGTAAAAATACTACCAAACAATCTTCGCAAGTTTAACATGCTTCGATTTAAATACATTACCACGCCGCTGTAAAATTTTCTGATGAGTGCAATGTTAATATTTTTCGTAGACAGAAAAATATACTGTCGGTGAAACACGGAAGAATTAAAAATAAAAAAAGGAGGGGGGGGGCGGGGGGAAAGAACGAAACGGAAAACAATTTTCGCAAAAATAAAAATTATCCGTGTTGCTCGACGTGCACATGCACAACGTTTCGCTGGGATTTAACCTCGGGGTGCAAATTAGTCGCATTAACCTCGCGGTATCCTAAAATTTCGCGAAAATCCAACGCGACGATGAGAACGGTTTTTCCCTCGGTTTTGTTCCTGGCTAACAGATTCTCTCTCTCTCTCTCTATCTCTCTCTATCTCTATCTCTATCTCGTCCCTCGTCGATGCACCATTCGATGGCACGCATTCTGCCAGGCCGCGTATGAAACGGAAGCGAAAAAAAGTGCATCGCTGGCTGGAGGTGCGGCGGCGACAGATATTTCGGCGCGCAGATTGGCGCCGATGGCTTTGTTGCTCGCCAGTTTTGTTAAACCCCGGCCGCGCAAACATTCCTCTGCGTTTGCACGCTCGTACACAGACACGCGCGTGTATAAAAATATATACGGGGTGGCCGGTAGATTTGACAGTGAAATTTTGTCGAGAGCAATCAAGGGAAGAACACTACGTAGAATATTTGTAGACTCCTTTTATGAATATATTCTGTGCGTCGCGTGAAGCATTTTTAGAATTTCATTGGAATTATTGCTCGACTGCTGTGGCTTTATTACGCATGAAACAACGAATATGAAAATAATAGGAAGGAATGATACTTAGTACACGTTAGTGTAATATGACCGATTTAATAACAGATGTTTAAGCAAGTTTGAGCACAAGTATAGTTTCCATTGTAATTTCACATTGGCTCGATTGCGAAATACGAAAATAGAAGATACTTTGCATGGTGACAGAAGTTATAAGAAACACAGAACTAGTTTCATACGTTACTTGTCAATTCAATATTTTCCTTTTTCGCGTTTCGTGTTTCATATGTTATTGTTATTACAAAATTTAACTGTTCAATCCTGAGACACCCTGTACACGTGGAAACTGTATGGCGGATTCATGGAGCAATCGATCCGTTTTTGACTACGCTGTTGATTTGAAAATGAGCTTCATTGTACGTAGCGATAGCAAAGCTGTGGAAAATTTGCGAAACGAGAACGCTGGAATTTCGGTGCAAATAGCATAGAGATGGTTAATTTGTTGCCATTTCCCCCCTGTCAATTAATAGGAAAGTAAATGGAAGCTTTTTTGAATCGCTCTGTACAGATTGTTTCAAATTGAAGTTGCGAATCTGATTGAAATATTTCGCGTGCCTTACTGTGGCGTGTTTCATTTTCGATTGATCCGCGATGTTTCAATTTTTTTATTTTTCTTTTTTTTTTATTTATTTTCTATAGACTTTTTATTTTTTATTTTTTTTTTCTTGGATTTATTAACGTCGAATTGTTATAGCTAAGTGTCTATTCTTTTTTTAACTATTTGTAAGAGCTAGGCAATAGCTCTTTGTAAATACGAGTACGTAGTTCATTAGCGAGTGTAAACCTGGTTGGAATGTTTGTTACGTTAATAAAATTACGATGTTCAAATGACGGAGTTTATGTTGATTGTTGAAGTGTTCGGTTTTCCAATTAAATGTTAACAAGAATTTGCACACACGTTTAATTACATAGTTAATTAGCTTCACCGAAATAACATTTCACTTTGTGTCGTTCAACAATTTAATATTGTATTTTCTAACCCAATTAATTCTAAGAATTCTCTTACAATCTCATAATAATTCGATATAGTCAATAATTTGTCTAATTATTAAATTTATTAATGAGTAACCGTTTCTTCTATAAAGAAGTAACCTTTAAAAGATACTTCACCTAAACTCTTGTGTAAAGAGTATCCTTTGAAAGATAACCTAAACTCTTGTATAAGGAGTATCCTTTGAAAGATAACATTTCATATTCTACTTAATGAAACTTCGTTACTTTTTTTTATAAATTGTTCCCTCACTGGCAGCGTAACGAACAGTTCTTCAATCGTTTTACTAAAAAAAGAACTCGTAAAGAATGATTAATTATTTCGTTCTGCTTATCCTTGTCCTCATTATGAAATAACAATGAACAGTTCTTCACATGTTACTTCGCGTAAATTAATTATTTATATGGAATATGGGAATTGTAGAAAATGTGAATTAATTACTTATATAAAAAGAAAAGTATATTGTATTGATCATTCATACTTTTTTCTTTTTTATTGGCAAAATAACGGACAATTACTCGTGGTTTAATTCTTCAACATTTTGTCAACGGTTACATTTCACGGAGTTTACGCGAACTGATATCCCGTAATAATCAGATCGGCCAGAATCAGCAGCGTTTTTCACAGGCCATCCCTCCGACTACCCTCTGGTGGTAGGTGGTTGATGAAAAGGAAGTGCCATTTATTAGACTTGCCGTGTTTTTCTCCTAATTGGCAGGCCGGCTCGTTAGTCGTTTTGCTCGTTGCCGCTCGTTATTAGCCGCCTTCGTTTCGGAATATGATTTATCGACACCGTCGCCGCATTGAAAGAGAAACGAACTTCGTTACCCGAGCTTTTAGTCCGACTGCTTCGTAATTCAATCTGCCCGCTCGATTGCCAGGCAATCAGCGCGACAGCGACTCGTCTCTTGACCTTTCCACTCCGAAAAAATTCTGTACACTGTATATACTGTAAACAGGAAAGATTCTTGTACATTAAAGAAACCTTGAAGTAGAATCTTTTTCGTTCAGACAATTTGTTTTCTCGTGTTCGCTACGTATTTCACAATTTTCTTGTACGGATGTTCTATTATCTCGAACCTGTTTGTGTAATGGGATTTCTTATTCCGTAAAAGTTACGTGTCGGAGAAAATTTCAGAAGTAATAAATTCTTGTTGATAGATTACAGATTGATCAATTTGTATTTGAGTTTAACTTCCAATAGTGGTACTCGTAATTCTGTTACAATGATAAATATTGTACCAATGATTAATGAGTATAATTTAGAAAGTGAATTGACGTATAATAATTATGATGTAAATAATTTTCTTCTTACGGTTTCGTAGTTTCCAAGATCAGTAACATAAAAATATTATTAATACAGTTTGAATACTTGACGAGTATGTAAGTTGTTTGATCCACTCTGATAGTAAATTTGATAAAAATCATACAAGAGGAGTTTATAATCTACAGCTTGTCAATTTATTAATGTTATTAGTTAGTAAATTAAAAGTATATTTTTTACTAGAATAGGTGAGTCAAGCAATTCTTTAGGAACAACAATTAAAAAATAATTTCCTTTCACGTCATCTTTTTCACCAAATGCGACGACAATATTATAAATGAATTCTTTTCTAAATAAATAAAAATATATATTTCTCAGTTTCAATACATTGATTACTTTCATTTTCCTGAATAAAAAGGTATATTAGTATATTTGAATTTAAAACAGACATTTCGCCTTTGATTTGATTAAATTCATCGTAGGAATATTAAACACGTAGAATTTAGACCGATGTTAATTTTCTCAAGCAACAAATATACAAAATTGTGTAGAAACGATTGTTTCTTAAGTATCATACTACAGTCAAGAAAACACTGAATTTTCACTAACATTACACGAAAATTCCCTTATCCAGGTACACTTGCTTTCCTATTTAGTTCGCGCGACGAACGAACGTACTGTTATACTTAAAATAATATTTAACTACTCGGGATAGTGGGAAATTCGAGGGCAGGAGACTTTTGAAAGTGGCGAAGTTCGAAAGTTTCGACGTTTCAACGACCCTTTCGAAATCATACGCTTCCGAAACCACTTCTGGAATGTTTCCACCCCCTTCGCAATGGCAAAGTTTCGCCATCGAGTCGAGCTTCCCCGCGGTTTAACCTTTCTAATCGCAATTTTCATCGTTCCACATTTGTCGCTTTCGAACGTGCCGCGTTACCGTTGAAGTATCACGCGCAATGCCGAGCAATTATTCGATCGATAGTCCCGAAGAAAATCGCGATATCTCGTCGTTTGTGAAACCGGTTAGTGAAAATGTTGAAGATCGCGAGTTGCTTCCCGACGATTGCGATTCGTTTCTCTGCTCGAGCGTTTGGGATCGTGGATATTTTAAATTTATATTTCATACGTTTTGCAACGAGTGTAATATATTTCTGTAATTTCATGTATGTTACGAAATATATTACAAATTGAATGAAATGGAATTTTCATGCGTATATTTTATTTTATATTTATATTATTATATTATTATTTTTTATTTTATGCTCAAACGTATATTTCATACGTTTTGCAACGAGTGTAATATATTTCTGTAATTTCATGTATGTTACGAAATATATTACAAATTGAATGAAATGGAATTTTCATGCGTATATTTTATTTTATATTTATATTATTATATTATTATATTTTATTTTATTCTCAAACGTATATTTCATACGTTTTGCAACGAGTGTAATATATTTCTGTAATTTCATGTATGTTACGAAATATATTTCAAATTGAATGAAATGGAATTTTCATGCGTATATTTTATTTTATATTTATATTATTATATTATTATTTTTTATTTTATGCTCAAACGTATATTTTATACGTTTTGCAACGAGTGATGTATTTCTGTAATTTCATATATGTTACGAAATATATTTCAAATTGAATGAAATGGAATCTTCATACGTATATTTTATTTTATATTTATATTATTATATTATTATATTTTATTTTATTTTCAAACGTATATTTTATACGTTTTGCAACGAGTGATGTATTTCTGTAATTTCATATATGTTACGAAATATATTTCAAATTGAATGAAATGGAGTTTTCAACACACTATTGGAGAATACCAACAGAGTCTCGAGAAATTTTAACAAATTTAATTAACTGTAATTTCTTCGAACGAATATAACATTAAATATCACGGTGTGACATAAATTTACTTTGAAGTTAAGAAATATTCCCTCTCGAATTGTTGAAATCCTCTAAAATCCGACTTCAACGAAAGAGCAATGAGAAATCTTTTCTATGTTGTAACAAAATTGACTAGTATATTCTTCGAATATTTTATTCTATTCAATTTCACTTGTTCAAAGTCATTGCTTGCAAAAAATACGACTATATGGTACACAGTGAGCTCTGCAAATCTCCAATAAAAAAAGAAAGAAATAAGAAACAGCAAGTTGTTACTCGAGTTTCGTTCAGAAAATTTTAACAGTAGGAAACTTTTCATCGGCATTTCCAAAAAACGTCGTTCTCTCTCTCTCTCTCTCTCTCTCTCTCTTTATCGACGTGGAAGTTACGCGTCTCGCGTTCTTTACTTTCGACGATGAATTTTCGGTTTACGCGAGGGACACGTATTCCTAGTTGGCCTACTGGTACACAGTACCTCTGAGAACGAGTGCGTGGCTCTCGGCGAACTCTCTGGTGAACTCGCCGCGAGCTGGCGTCGTTGAATCGGAAACCCGCAGCCGAACGCTGTTGAAGTTCACGAGAACGAAATTGTAGAAAGAGTTGCGTGTAACCGTAGTGACAAACTGAACCGTGTGCTCGCGTGTAAAGCGGAAATGTAATAACAGGGGAGAGGTAATTCGAACGCGTGCCCTCTCTTTTCTCTCTTCCCGTGCCTTTTTTCGAAGCTCTCGAAGCGGACGTTGGTTGGTTTCAACGTTACACGATCTTTCACTTCTTTTGTACACGTCGAATAAATTTCATTGGGTTAAACGTTGGGAATAAACGTGGAAATATTAAATGGATATACCAGTTACTAGGAATTCTTTATAAAGTCGACACAAATAGTTCCCCTCGTGCGCCTTTCGCCTTACATTTGAAATTTCGTACAAAACTCCAAACACAGAAGTTAAGCTGACGTTCAAAACGCAGTCCGCAAATCTCCGAGTTGGAAAAGAAATTCAATGTAACGTTCACCGAACGTCGCGAAAGAATTTCGAGCATTTCTCTAAAAGTGTCGAAAAATTCAGAAGAGGAAAGGAAACTAGGAGCGCAAGGTGCGACGAGGAGGAGAAGAACTGCACAGTCAGCTCGATACAATTTGCCAGTAATGCAATCTCGAAGAAGCGTGGAACCAGTGGAATTCGATATCTCGAGCTGACCAATGTCTTGGCCGCCTCGATCTACGAAGATCAATCAGATCGGCCATATTGGAGCGGTCTTGTCTGCCGTTTGACCTCGGGATGAACTCGGAGATTGGCTTCGTTAAGGAAAGGCATGGTACTCGCCGATAGTTGCACACAAAAATCACCGACGTTCGTATATATCGTGTTCGTGCACTTAATTGAAGTGACTGTTTCATGTGTTTCATTGCGCGCGCGCGTGTATACGGACGAATTGGCGCGCTCGTGCGCCAAGAGTGCATTAATCCGAGACTCTGGCGTGCGCAGCAGGAGTATACACGGTGCGTTGTCAACGAGATAATTCTGAGAAGTGGATGAAAGTAGTTCTTGTAGGAAATATGATGAAATCGAGGCTTTCTGTAGTTTCTAGGTTACTCTAAATGATGGAAATAGGGGAAACGAGATAATTTGGAGCGAGACGAGTTCGCGATGTCTTTGCTTTCTCCTTCCTCTCTCTTCTTGAGAATTTGCAATTGTTGAAAAGTCATTCCACTTGGTCGTTAAGTTTTGTGGAATGACGAAGCTGAGGAAACGAGAATATTTCTCGCGTTCATTTTTGCAAGAAGTCAGACGATTGAAAAATTTTCCCCAAAAGGATTCTACAAGGGGAATCGAACATTTCGATGGAACGATCTTGAAACTTGGGGAACGGTCGATGAAATTAAACGCGTGCATATCAAGAATTTTCACAGAGAATTCCGGAATCACGGGCTGCGCGTTTTCATGCAGGTTGCAACAACATGGCGGCGGGATTTCGAAGAGAATTCCAGGGTCACAATAGCCGCGGTACCGTGTCGAATATCTCGCTGAAGGAACACACCGGTAATTGTTATCGCGTCGCTTTGAAACGCGCCGGATTCTGTATTATTAACCCGTTCGTATCCCTCTGACCCCGGCCGGACGGTTGATGTTCCGCATTTTGCATTTCGGTATAAAGGAACACACGGTCAGATTGGAATCTATAAAGCTCGTGCACCGGCTCGATCCCATCCCATCCCTCGTGAACGCCAGCCATTCTGGCGAGAATCCAGCCCTCTCCAGATTTTTGTGGCTCGCCTTACGGGGCCAATCGCAAAAATCGTCCTCCGCCGTTCAAACATTGGAAAATTTTATTACGCTCCCGCGCATAAAACGTAAAAGTTCCACGAAGCATCGCGGTTTCTGAACTGTCAAATTTTGATTTCTTCATTTCTATCCCGAGAGGGGACTCGCGCGTATAATTTTTTTATCATTTAAGCGCCGTTTGGTTGAAAAGTTTACAGCACGAAAGAAGAAAGAAACATTTTAAATTTGTATTTAAAAATTGTCGTATTTAAAAATCAACGTTGCAATTGTAATATTCATAATTGGTTGTGATGGTCTTGTAGTTGCGATTAAATGATACATTATAGATGCAATGCTTTTTGAAGGAATGTAGTTTGTTTCGGTAAAATCATTGAAGAGAGGTGGATCGAGGGAAAATATATACGATAAGTGTAATATAATTTATATAGCGTAGTTGAATATAATATAAATAATCCAGCCCAGTAATAAAAATCCATGAAATTTTTATGAATAAACTATGTTATATATATCCGATATTACTGATCCAACAATAAGAAAATTATATTCAATATTCTTCATATTTATAAAATTCCCAATCTAATAAAAGATCGTTTGAGCACTGCGCGTGCTTGGCGAGCAAAAAAAAAAAAAAATTCTCTTTCGTGTGTAAACCGAAAAACGTGACATATCAAATTTCCGGGTCACTTTTCAGAATTCAATAAACGAGTCGTTAAAAATCACACGCCCCGTGTATTACAATCTAGTGTAAATATTTAATCCTACGAAATATAGGAAAATAAAGTCGTTGATACAAAAACTGAAGCGAGATGCCACTGGAACTTCGCCAATCGGATTTTCCCTCGATTTTCAGTGTATCGTAGAAGAATATCGATGGTAACGAACGGCGAGAGAAATTTTCTTACAAAAAGGGCACGCTACACGCCGACTGAAAATTGCTGTCGACGTAGGGTGGCGTAATTGGAAAACCTAATCATTTTTTCAACAGTCACCGATGCAATACGTTCCCATTGGCAGCCGCGCGGGTGTGTTTCCTCGGTCGACCGATCGAAGGCAATATCACGATATATCCGCGGCAATAGAAATATTGCCGCGTTCTACGATGTCCCAGGAAACACGGGATGAAAAAAACGGGCTTGGTATCCCGACCTTGGTCGAAGATGCATCCGAATGTATTCGTCTCCTAACCTTTTAAACTTTTAACATTCTCGTACGTTAAAAGTATATATAATAATATAATATAATATAATATAATAATTATATAATAATTATATAATATATATATAATATATAATATATTTGGTATGAATATGTATACTTAACGAGGGAAATGATAAAGTGTGCGTTGTCGTCATGTTTATAAAGTAGGTAGCTTGTGACGATGAAATATGTCGTGCAAAATGGTGTACAGTGACTCATGAAAGTATTCGAAAGAAATAGTTTATTTAACATCACGTAAGATATTCTGAAATTTCTTTAACGGCAATGAAATGCAAGTATTATGACTTGGAATCAATCAAAATATACATGTAAATATTGTATTTATCACATTACACATATCTAGAAGACTATTAAGTGTGAACAATGAATGTCAGTGATGGCCTCATTAAATATTCATATGAAATTAATGTAATTTCTGTACTTATTTCTTGACTTGTTCGAAGCTTGATCAATGTAACTGTAACAGTCGTTTAATACTTTCGTGAGAAGCCTTCGTTAACCATTACGTTAATAAAATTCGAAAATCAATCCGGAATTCCGCAGTTGAGATGCTTTTCTTCTCCATGTGCTCGAAAGCTCTTTCTGTTTTCTCCTTTGGCACGAAATTTCAATCGAGAGAAGAAGAAAAAGAGAGAGAGAGAGACTTTTGATAATCGAGCAAGTTCGATGTGTTAAGGAGCTGCGCACGTTCATCGTTCAACGAAGGATCCGGCGGAACTGTAAATCAATGAAAAAGATGCTTTCTCTATCTCTGAATGGCGCGAGAGAATCCTCGTGGAGGATCAGAAAAGTTCAGCGTCGTCACTGCCAGATAGATAAAAGCTGAACGATGTACACACGCGCGGAGATGCGACGCGGTGTAAACTTGGAGGAAATTAATTGCTTCGGCGAAGTTCGTGCCACGACTCGAAATTACGATTCCTCCGGGGGGAGGGTACAGCCTGGGGCTCGCCAAACAGCTATTTAATTAATGAAACGCAATTCCGTTCCGATCGAATCGCTATGGCTATTCATAATTCGAGCAGGTTAATGAAACGAGGCTGCCGCAGAGGCTGACTACGAGCACTAAATTTGAACCCAGTTAATGTGAAATTTTTCCTCGTGTTCTATCCGAGTATGGTGACATACAATTGTTCGCGAAAATGTTGGAACAATTGTAGGAACATATAGGACGTATGTTTTTTTCGGTCTGTGAACCATCAGAAATGGAGGTGATTATGAAATAAAAAGACAAGCCGAGAAAGAAAAAAGTTTCTTCGTTTTCGAGAAAATCGATTTTGGTAATTTGGTATCAAGCGTTCTTATTTTCTTTTCTTATTTTTTTCATTATTGCGAACTTTCATCAACGTTTCGGTCAAGATGCTCAATAATAAGTGGAGATATCGAGCACAGCCTTCATCCGGAGTGGAAGAGCTTTCGGTAAGAAGCGCCGTTCAGATCGCCTTGATTCGTTAGCTTTTTTTCATCCTTCAATCCTCGATTCTCCCATGGCGAAGGACACTCGAGGCTTTGGCGTTTTCTTCTGCCTTCTACCCCCTCCCTGTTCACCACGACCTTTGAATTTGTCGTTTGAACTTTCCGCTGGCTGATATTTCTCAGCCAAGTTTACCTTTTCAAAGGAAACTCAAAAGAGATTGGTCATTTCTTAAACATCTCACAAATGATGTGAATTTTTTTTTTTTTTTAGTGTCAAGTTTAAAATGATTGTCACATGTTAATCTAAATATTTGTGTTTTCTTCAATGTATGTAGCTTTCTAGAAACCTGCATAAGCAATTTTTACTTTGTCAAGTTAAAGTTTCAAGTTTTATAATAAATTTTATAATATAGTTTTATAATGAAATATATTATAATTTTATAATAAAGTTTCAAGTTTTTTAATAAATCTTAGTGCAATCTTATCTTTTTTATAACAAGACGATTGAGAAAATTCAAGCCAGCATTTTTAGTTGCTCAATTTAATTCGGAATAATAATTTTACACGTTCGTGGAACCGGTCATTTCGTATGCAACAACCTAACAGTTTGACTCCCGGGCGTGCAGTTACTATGTTTAACGAAACTTTCGTTTTAGCACGTATATCTTCGGAATGTAAGACAAAGCGATATATTAAAGTTCATTCTCCGCGAAGTTTATGTGTATTATGTCACTCACGAAGTTTGTCTCATTACAAGATCTGAAACTCGAGCGAAAGTTGGGCAAATTTTACTCCGCTTCCTCAATATCCATCCTCCAGTCACTCATCAACAATACAAGTGCTTTCTTCGCAGAAGATCATTATTTTCCCTCCACTTATTCAATTATTTTCATCTGAAAATATTCCCCTTTATTAATGAATAAACTATGTTGACATGTCGTACAGAAATTTGTAAAATGCAGCGTAATTCAAAGTATCCAAAATTGGCTGACTGAGAAACAAATCGTTCCATTTTAATTCCATTTCTTCAGGGATGTTTATAAAAATTTATACAAAACTGTGCAAATTAAATGTTTATTCAAATTCATATTTTCATTGAAAAATAATTGAAAACAAGAACACTGTATTTTTAATATCTTGTACATTTATATCTTTTAATGTTTTATATATTTGTACAAAATTTATATGTATATTCATATTTATAATTTTAAACTGCCCATAAATCCGTAGAAACTCATGGTCTATTAATGATTAGTATTAACCTGTACAGCGATTTTCAACATTCACGAATATAAGTGAAGAAATAAAACTTGGGAGGATTGGAATAAATTCTATTTATTACGCGTAGATTTTATTACGATAACTATAACATGTTGTATTTAATTAAAATGTTACGTTACATTTTATACTTTTGCATACTATATATATATATATATTTCATACTTTATATATTATACTTTTATACACTATATATATAATACTTTATACATTACTTATTTTTTTTTTTTTATTATACTATTATACTACTTTATATATTATACTTTTATACACTATATATATATATATATATATATATATATATATATATATATATACTGTGACCTGCAATTTCTTGTAAATGAATAAAAATCCGCAGTCCACTGTCCTTGGCTGCAGATCTAGACTTCGGAGTCAATCCCTCTTCCAGTTCCACGAAATCTACTCTACTTGCTCGTTTAGAAATTTATCACGGCCCAGAGAGTGACTCGGTGTCGCCAGGCTACCTTCCCGCTTCATTCATTCGCCAGCGTGAAATTTCCTTTCCTCGTTTTCATCGGGCCAGAACGCCATCAATTTTTCTTCGACTCTCCACGAGGAGTTCGTCCTAACCTGGAAATTTCCAATGGGAGTTTGGTCCTCTGTCGCGACACCTACAATTCTCTTGAAGAGAATTGTAGGTGCAACGCGAAAGCGGTTAGAATTTTTCATCCCACAGTGTTGAGAATTTTCCTTTCGACCGCGCTGGACGCGATCGATTTTCCCCTTTACCAAAGGGACTTAGAGGCTGTAATGCCGTAAGAGGATTGGAGCCGTGGAGGCTCGCGCGTATTCGCCGGGGGTAAATTAATATTCCAACAGTTTCTCAAACCTTACCGGGACCTACTTACTCCTAGGTAATGCAGTTCCCGCCCACTTGTACTCAATTTTCCACTTGGCGGACGTCGGGCTCGATACCGGTATCTTCTGTCGTCGTTTGTATAGTTAATTCGGTCGTGCTTCGTTCCTGCGCGGGGATCGTGAGGTTCGAATTTCAATAGAAGTGTTCGAATCTTCGATCATTCGACGAAATTCGTATATATATATATATATATATATATATAAAAAAAGAAATTTGTTCTGTTCGTGGAATTTCGTGTTTGGAAAATGAGGATTTTTTTCTTTGAAGAAACAATATCAATACGCATAGCGAGTGTCAGTCACGAATTTGAACGCGAAAGATATACATATTTGTACGTGTTTTTAATTATGGGATTTTTTGTAAAAATCAAATTTCACAAGAGCAATGAAATAACTAGGTATATGACCAATATACGACGATAGTGGACGAATGAAAGTTAACTATTATTTTATAAGTTAACTATTATTCTGAGATAAAAAGAAAAATGCAAAATTAAGGTGAAAACGAAAATTCTAGTTTGGTCCAGTAAAAATTTTATAGAAAACAAATATCAGATATCAATATCTCAATCGTATATACGTATAATGATTTACTGAAATCTGAAGTATTAATTATAACGCAAATAAAAATTTAATTACGAGCAACTGTTCTCACTGGATGTATTCTTTTTTTCTTATTGAAGAATCTGAGAATATCTCCGGAACAAAATCCATTCCGCGAAAGTTAGGTCAAGTGTGAATCTCCGATTTGATTGGATTAGAATATGCAGGAATTGACATATTCTAATCCAATCATGCCATAAAATTACAATATATTTTATTATAAAATTATAATATATTTCATTATAAAACTATATTATAAAATTTATTATAAAACTTGAAACTTTAACTTGACAAAGTAAAAATTGCTTATGCAGGTTTCTAGAAAGCTACATACATTGAAGAAAAGACAAATATTTAGATTAACATGTGACAATCATTTTAAACTTGACACTAAAGAAAAAAAAAAAAGTTCACATCATTTGTGAGATGTAAGAAATGATCAATCTCTTTTGAGTTTCCTGTGAAAAGGTCTTATTTTCTTTGGCATGTTCAACGTATCTAGTGTACCTAATCGTGGAAATGAAATTACTTCGATCGGCTGGAAGGGGTTGCAATCGGGCGTTATCGTTCACGATAAGACCGTGCGTACAGGAAATGACTGATCAAACCGCTCTCGACGGCTCGTTTTCGCTCGAGTAATCTTCTGATTAATTTCGGCAAGCTTGTTATTGGTCTCGATGTTTCACTAAGGATTTTTATAAAATTTCCAAGCAAATCCTTCTTTAAAAACGTCAGAATTTCTGTAACTATCAAACTGGAGTACAAAATATTCTACATAGAGGTTTCATTGATCTTTCGAAACTTGAGTAATTTTTGATAGTTCTTTTTCTTTCGTTTCTTTTTCATTCCTTTTTTAATAAAGGATCAAGAAATAATAAAATTTATAAAATTGAATTTATATCTTTCTAACAAAATTTCTATATCCTAAAATAACTCTACATTTCCGTGAAACAAACTAAAATTCCACTTTTACGAACAGAGTAAACTCGTAACACACATTTTCAGATACAAAATTACACCTCTGGATTTTTATTAAATCAGAACCTACTGCAATTGAAAGAAAGGAAATTAAACTTCGACACATTTTCAATTAGAGAAACTACAAAATCAAACACTGGAGAAATGAATTTCTTGTTCAACGAACGCTGGGAAAGAACGTTCGACAAACAAATGATAAATAAAACATCGACAACGACGCCGCGCTTTCATCTGTATTGTAATGGCACGTTGTTTCGTGGGTGACAGTTTCTCCGGCCACAGCTGGTGTTCCGAAGGTGCGATTTAACGATTATGGTCGGCCGTTAACTGGCAAATCCCGATTCCAAGACGCGAAAGGAAGCTTCGATTTCCGTGCGCTCGTCGCTGTAAATCTCCTTCCGTTGGATTTATGTTCCGGAAAGTGGGAAGTTGCAGTCGGACAAAAAGCTCGGCAAAGTCGCCTCTGGATTAATGCCGCTCTGTCGAATTTATTTTCTCTTCTTATCTCGGCACGATTCGACTCGAAGGAGGAAAGAACTAACGACTCGAGAACTGACGTTTTGAAATTCAATGTTTCTTGCGATCGCGGACTATGTACGTCCATTACATGAGACGGTGTTGATGATAGCGAGAAAATATCGTGCAGCGCGAGTTGATGAAGAACAAATGTCAAAGGGGGGAGGAATAATTCTGTGATAGAGTTATTCGATTCAACAAGGAGGTATTGACGAATTCGATTAATTAGTGAAGGAAAAAACCAGAAAGAGAGAGATACGTAGATTATTAGCAATGAAAAGGGGAAGATTCGCAAAAGGTAGAAAAAGCCAATCCTTCCTCCTCTCGAAGGACCTTTCTGCTCGCGAGCCTTGGCTCTGTATTCCTTTAAGGTTCCTCTAAGGACAGGATCTTTTGCAGCAGGCCATCGAACTCCCACTAGTCCAGAAGAGTCGACCCGGCTCCTTGTAAATTTTTCTCTCCGACTGGAATATGAAATATTCGGAACGGAGATGCGAAACGAGAGACGCGAAGTACGACGAGGTCGTAGGGAATAGAGAGAAGTGGAGAACGAAGCCCGGTGGTTGTTCAAACCGATTCATACGGCCCTGGACACAGTCTATACGCATCGCGTGCACCGCGCATAATGCAGCTTGACGATGTCTGAGAGCACAGAGCATGACTCTATTCCCTCTCAACAGAAATGGCTTTGTGCACTCCCTTAACCACCTCGCCGTCTTCCGTTTTCTCTCTCTCTCTCTCTCTCTCTTTCTCTCTGTCTCTCTCTTTCTTGCCTTGCTCCTTATTATTCTTACTTACTTACTTACTTACTTACTTACTATCACTTTACTTTGTTCACTTTTTGTTCAATCTTTCATTTCACTCGCTCTTTAATCCTTCTTCGTTGCCTCGCTCTTTATCATCTTTTGTGTCTCTTTCTCTATCTGTCCCTCTCTCTTACTCACAATTAATCTTTCTTATTCTCTCTCTCTCTCTCTCTCTCTCTCTCGCTCGCTCGCTCTGCTCGACTCTGCTCGGTCATCGTCTGAGCTGAAACTTGTGTCAGCGTGCTGCGTTTGAAACAGTCTAGTCGGCCCGATTCCGGCCTGTTAATTCACTCGAGGCTAATATCGAGCCAAGCGAAACAGGCGAAGTGCGTTTTGGTGTACACGAACGCAGCTACGCTACAATATGAATGGCTTTTCCGCCCACCCTCGTTTTCGAGCAGGTTCTCCGGCGATTTTTCGTTGATTGACGACCGAGGGACAAGGAAATGCGACTGGGGTTTGAAGAATGATCTTTGCAGGATCGACAGCATAGAATTCACGAGTGAAAAGTTTTCTCTGTTTGGCACGAGAAACGTTTTCAAATTGTATTTTGTGTACAAGTGTCACTTGCTTATTTTTGACAGAATTATTTCTGATCGTGTTAATCAATTATCGTGTTAATAAATGATTTATATGACGAGTGATAGATTCACTCGTATAAATTTATCGTATATTTTAAAAAAGAAATCGCGATAGAGAATCTCGTTTTTTTTTTTTTACAATTTCCGCGTACGATAATTTACTCTGACGTGCTTTGAAATTCGCTGCATCTGCTTTCGAATCATTCAAGCACATGCATGAATGCAAATCCATGTCGAACTGTCAAAGTACGCATTACATTTCAAAATCAGACGCGTTATTATGACATTCATTTCCATAAGCCAATTAGTATTAAAGAAGAATAATTGACAATGTACACGAGCCAGAGAAAAGCTAAATTCCTCGTAAATCCGCTTTTGAATCAATTAGTATATCGTTCGATTTAATTATTTTCACTGACAGATTAATTTAATTATTTTCTCGAATAATTTTTAAAACACTTCTTGGGACTTGTATTTTTCTAGCATTGGAAAATATCTCAAGTTTGAATGAAATACGAGAAAATTTTTATTGGTATGTATGATTTTTCGCTTAAGTTTTCACTGTTTAAAATATTATAAACACCTCTTGTTTGTTAAACCGAGTGTAAGATTGAAATATAAGAGTTTCAGAGGATCTGCATCAGGATTAAAGAAAAAACATGATCTACGAGAAGCAAGTTGTTATATTAGATCTTTCTTTTATTCAATATTATTATTCAATAACCGAAGGGAAACAATAATTATTTATTTCAATTTGTAATTATTTTGTTGCTTTTTCAAACTGATCAACTGTCACTCGTTTCTAAAAACTTGAATCTGTAAATTCGAATCGTCTAAAAGAATTTAACTAGTCACATATTTTGGTACGAAAATACAGAATCTTTCTCGCCAAAAGAATTAATTTTAAAATTCGTACTCCGTTACAATTTTTATTTTTTTTTTTTTTTCATCATAAACTCAGTGAAAGAGGAGTGCAAAACTTTGTTAAGGAAATTGAAACGAAATTAACAGAGTTAAAACTGACAAAGTTTTGTATCCTTATTTTTTTCTGAATTTGTAATGAAAAATCTGAAACGTTGTGAAAAGGATACAAGGATTTGTTTTCACGTTTGTAAGTTTTTATTTCCAACAAGAGACGAATCAATTTAACGGAAACTTTTTGACGTCCTGCACTTGAAAATAATATTTCCTTATCGCGTAAATTCATATTTTAAAATATGACCGAGGAAATGAATCTCAGTAGAAAATTGCTTCGGCTATTGTTGAACATTGCAAGAAACCACTTGTACTTTGTAGAATATTCTTTTCAAGTTTCAAATAAATCAATAAAAATCCGCTGTTTGTCAAACTTTGCCAGTTTTGTTTTCGTGCACGAGAACGATCAGGTTAAAAATTTATAAAAAAAAAAAAAAAAAAACAGAACACGTACCATTGTTAATTCCAATTAACTGGCCGATGTGCGTTTGTTTGCATCGCGGGATTCAGCGAAAACAGAAAGGCGAACTTTGCTTTTCGTCGGGGGCCAGGGCAACGAAAAATAATCAGGGATTTTCTGGAATACCGGGCGGCAACTCCGACAAGCCGAAAGTTTTTCCCATTAACGTCTCGTTTTTGCAAACGCGGAAACTCACTCGACCCGCGCGACCAGAAAAGATGCTCGTCCACGCGCGGATACGTAAACCAAACTTTTTCCCCCGTGTTATTTCCCCTCTCACTCTCTCCCCCCCCTTTCCTCTCCATTTTTCGCCGCTAATTTTCCCGTTAGATTAATTAGAGTGACCGAAATGTAGCAGTAACTTGTAACTTTTTCCCCAGCTTCCTCAAACAGACCGGTTTTCAAGTAAAAATATGCGGCGGAAGTGCACGTTTTCAACTTAATAGCGGATTATAAATTAGTATCGAATGGCCGAAAAGGGACGTCGGCTTTAACGAATTTTGAGTTTGCCGTGTTGGGAATTTGAAATTTGCCGTGCTTTATGTCTATTCTGATGCATGGGAGGGCATGGAAGTACATTTTATAATGACAAATAAGCACTCGTTTCGTGAGAAAGGAAAGATATACGGAGATAAGCGGCTGTAATTAATTTAATCGATCTTTTTCTTAATTAAACGAATTCTAATTGTAAAGGGATAATGCATACTCATTATACATGTTAATACAGTACATATAATACATATTGATTATATTGATTAGCACGTATAATACGTATTGATTATACATTGGTAATACAGAAAATATAGAAATTAGTACAGAGCAGTAGATACTGAATTTAATACAACACAAAAATAATTTTGAAACGTACGTTAATGAGCAAGTAGCATAAACTCACAAAATCTTGAGAACTTTGCCCGAAATATATCCTCTAAAATAAAAGATCTGGGACAACGAGAAGCATTTGAACTTTAGGATCCCATATCTCGAACGTTTGATTTTGAGGTTCGAAAGTTTCGGGGGCGTGATATAAAATTTCCAGCGTCGTTCGTTTCGCTTGAGATATAATCCTCAAGAAACTTTTTTTCCTACGTGCAGTGAAATTTCTCTAGCGGTGCCGCGGAACAGAAAGTTAGACAGTTATAATTTTTGCAAATTCTTTCCCGTCGATTTTATCGATTAGGTCTGTGGCACGTTTCTCATTCGGTCTCGCCTCTCGGAGCTCGTTCTCTCGTTGATCGATATAATCGCATCAACGTCTAAGTAGTCCATTACAAGCGCCACAATTTGCGTCACCGGAGTCACGCTGAAGATTTTACGATTCGCTTCGGAACGATCCTGCTGACCTAATTAATCGCGCAGAAATGCCAGGACTCGTCACTCGGTGAAATTTCACCCTGGCTGACTGTCAAGTGGTAACGCGTGCTCGTCCTCGATTCTGTCCGTGCGTTCGTGCCCAAAACTGGTGCTCGCAGTGAAATTCGTGTACACGTAATCAGACCAGCCAGTTAATACTTTACGCGTGATTAATCGCCCTCTTGAATTTCACTTTTATTTATTTATTTTTTCTTTCTCTCTGAGTCTAATATTAATTTCGAGCCTGATATCACAGACATTTCGCGCACGGTGATTTATTGAACAGGATACGAACGGGACGTTGTATTGCAGAAAATGTAGAATTAATATTCCGAGAATATCTGTGCTTGTGAAAATTTTAATTGGTACGTAGCGAATTTCTACGAGTTGCGTTTTGAAATTTCATTAATGTTGTAACGAGAGTATGTTTCGTATAAACGTTCTTCATTTTCATTGTTTCTGAAAGTCGTCGGGTTTCCGTATAAAGATTTCAAACGTTATTTATGTGGTAATTATTAAAATTACCTTTACGGTATAATAATCGCTGCCTCTGTCATTTCTGAATAGAAAGTTTTATTCATTTTCATACATTGAACGAATATATGAAAGCGTTGATTGCAATGTAACTGCGATAATAATAAAAAAATATCTTGCAATAGATCTATAAATAATTTCCACAAACGTTTTCACATTAATGTAATCATAGTGCTCGTATCTCTGTAAAAGATTGTACAGTGTAAAACATTTCGAACAGATCCAGGCAGCGCAACGGAGATTTCAAATTACAAATTCGTTAAAACGTAACGTATGCGTGAAATATTTTAATTGAAAAAGAAATATAATTCCATAATTGCAACGTCAAGTTTCTCCTTTCCCGTTTTCATTATTTTCGCTCTGTTTCTTTACAGTTCATTTTTGAGGGTACTGGAATGAAATTTTTTTCTTCTTTTTCTTTTTTCGTGGAACTACCTGTAGCGATATCGAACGAAATTTACACTCGATACGAGCCGGCTTCGAGAACACTTGGTCGCAGCGCGATATCAAACGTTCGCTTCGAGTTTCAGCTCGCTTTCAACGATTGATCCTCTCGCGTCTCACAATCGCATTTAACGTTGGAACGTACGTGTTTCGCGTTGTGTTTCGACCCTGATCGCCGATGAATATTCCACCAGTTTTTTCGTCAAGAATTTCTGCTCTCGAATGTTCCCCTTCCAAACTTAATATTTTCACCATTGACAAATGAGCAACGAGTGAGAGTTGAACGCAACGAAATGTCTTTCGAATATTAGCAGTCGAACATTAATAAGTCTCAATGTGTCAATGTTGATCCGAGAGTTAAGTTAGTAAATAAACGAATGAAATTAAATCCTGAAACATGGGAGCTCGCCCGTCACGGCGCC
This sequence comes from Frieseomelitta varia, assembly GCF_011392965.1. Lineage (NCBI taxonomy): Eukaryota > Metazoa > Arthropoda > Insecta > Hymenoptera > Apidae > Frieseomelitta > Frieseomelitta varia. The sequence goes on from NW_025109705.1 coordinate 217,975, forward strand.
CGATGGCAATTTTTCTGTTCGCCCGGACAACGTTTCATATCGTTACTCTGCCGCGTTTACGATCTGCACTGTATCAGCGCGGCGATCTTTCACGCTAATTCCCGTCGGTACTTTTATCAGTATCAGGTGCGCCGTAAAGCTCGCCACGGTTACACAGCTCCGCTTGTAAATTAGCAAAGCACCCAGCCCGAAATTTTCGGTTAGCGGCTCTCCCAGCGCGAAATCTGCGAATTTTTATTGGCTGCCGGTGCATCTACCCCTCGCGTAATCAGATTTCCTCGCATTAGGCGCCGTTCGTACCACCCACTATCTCTTTCGCTTGTTTACACGGTGAAAATGTCCGCGAGGTGCCGTTGACTAATTACCTTGACTAATTAAACCCGTGAAACGCGACACGTACGCAGTTTAAAGGATATTTTCGTAGGAGATCGTCGATCTTTGGCGATTTATTGGATAAAAAATTGTTAGCTTACTATAAATCGAGGATTATGGGTATCTGTGTGTGTTTGGGCGTGTCCTTGTGGTATTACGTAACTGGATTTTATATGTATAATTTTTTTACTATATAAATGCATACAAGTGGAAGTTTATTTTCAAAAATTGCACTTCACGCAAGTTGGAAAAAAGATCCTTTTACAATTCAGTGAGCTCTTAATCCCTCAAAGGGAGTTAATTAATTAAGAAAATTTTCATCGTTTATTTCGATACGTATGAATATTTAAGATGTATATTCTTCTTTAGCTGCTGAGTTATCTAATCCTGTTAGCATAATTAATTTAATAAATTTCCGCTTCGCACGACTGTTACTTTGTTCAAAGAAACGATTCATTTTACCACTTCTATGTATAATATATAGATTAAATTCATCTCCCAGATGAATGCAACAATTTAAATAGTGGCAGCCACTGAAAATGATACACTGCTGAAAATCAATGGTTCGTTAATTTGAATAGTAATAGAGATATTTCTATAAAAGTCATATTGTTTTATTTTGAAACATTACCAAAGTAGGTGTACTTCATCTGTAATGATCCAAGAATCTTTCTTCATCCAATAAATCGCCCGACAAGCCATTCAATAATGTCCAGATCTCCAATTTTCATTCGATAAATCGCTCGAGAAATATCCAATAAGTCAACTTCAACAGTGAATTGTTTTAAACTATAAACTCGTCGAATGTCTATTATGAATTTGAATCGAATTATAACAAAATTCAAACACTGCTTGTTTACGTCCTCATGACCAGTATGCAGCGTTAAAACATCGTTAAAGGTTTGAATTGATGATAACGATGATGATGATGATAATCGACGACGATGGTACGTATTGATTGGAAGTATAGTTTTGATAAACGAGGATTTGTATATATATATTTGCTGTGGTTTTTCATTTGTAACGGGGATTTACAATTAGAGGGGATCGATGAGCTAGTATGTTAATACTACATAATTGGAGGAGAGGATTTACATTGGATGTTCCCCTGAGCAGCTGTTGCGTTTCTCTTCGTGATCCTCTTATCAAGAAGTATTGTTTTAGCCGTTTTCGGGCGAAACGGATCTGCAACTTGGCACACGATTTTTACTATCGAGTGTATCAGTCGGATTTTACTGCTTCCAGAATAATTAGTTTAAAACGAGAATTATTCAGCGTGCTTTTCTTTTCTTTTCTTGTGGAAAATTGGTCTGATATGTCTTTCATTTAAGGGACATTTTATTAACTGTCATACATTTATGAAAATTATTGGACGAAATAAGCAAATTATTGAATGTCTTAACTTAATATTTAGAATATATCGTTCCCTTTTTATTATATATCGTTTAGCTTAAGTTTGTTAAAACGATCCACATAACTACTAAATAATGAATATATTATCTTTCGTAACAAGTACGTTTTATTAGATTTATAAATTTTATTGCGCTATGTTTTGTCAACGAAATTAATTTATGTTCAATATTAGTCCTCGTGTATATTTCAGGTACTCAATTTTAACGATCTATCTATCTACATATATAATGTTAACAATCTATCTATATATATATATATATATATATATATATAATTTTAATGAAACGATCTAGATACTTTCTTCAAGTCCTCAGTTTTAAGTTTCCAAACTTTTTGATGTTTAACAGGCATCAATTTGTCCGATTACTATCCCCATTCCTTCCATCGCAAAGAAACTTTTATTTCTCGAGTATTTTTCGTTGATAAAAGATAGGCGATCCACTTCCTATGGTCTACGCTTTACCAAGATCAGTTCCTCAACTTCTACTCTCTGTCATCTATCAAAATCTGCTCGCACGATCTTGCGAGGTTCGCTCGATCCATTTTCTTCTCGCAGCCGCCTCGCGAAATTCCCTATCGGACAAATTATCTCCCTGTCGATCGAAGATGCATTGTCCCCCCTCGCCCCTCTCCCTGTTTTTCTTCTGTTTTTCGCGTCTGTAGCGAAATGGAACGACGACGACGACGACGTTGCCCTGGTCCTTGCCTTTGTTCTCGGCGATCGGATCGTAGAAACGCGAACAATGCTACCGACGAGATCGAATGCCCGGGAAGAAGCGCTCCGCGAAAGAGGGAAAAGCCGTTAATCCCGGCTATCGCCAATGTTCCATCGCTTTTACATCGAATTCTCTCTCTCTCTTTGGCAACGGGAACGTCTCTCCCGCGTGTTGTGTTCATATTTCGGACGAAAGTTTCACCACTCGTCGACATTTTCAATACTTGGGACTGGGATCGGGCAACCTCTAAACACTTAAACATAAACTTTGACCTTTGACTCTTGAATGTCAATTTTAGCTGTTATATATATATATAAGAGAAAATGGCGATTTCGAGGATCGTTTTGACTATTTTGGCTGTTTCTTATTTAAGAGATAATAACTTTGTCCTGCAAATGTTTTTCATACGAAACGAAACATTCAGCAGATCACCTTCTGTTTGAGTTATGCTCCTTGAAATATTACTTTAGAAGAATTTTTATACACGTCAGATTGAGAGGTTGCACATTAATGCACAGAAGAAATTTTGAAGCGTGAGATTAGCGCAGAATATGAAAAGCATAGGATATGTCCAAAGTAGAATATTTTCTATAACATTGTACAAGTTTCTATTCGAGATTCTGCTTCTTCGATTTACACAGTCTCGAGAACATGAATTTGTACAAAATCTGGAGTCCAGTTACGTCAAACAAATAGGCCATTAGTGATAGCGCGGAATCATTATTCCGATCTAAGAATAAATTTTCTGTACTCATTCTCGGATATATCCGGACTTTTGCGAGAAGTAATTTGTAGAAACAACTGCAAAATAGAAGCTAACGAAAATTAAATAATGAAACAAACTCACGCAAGATTATTATTACACTAAGTCAGTTGCTGCGTTATTCTTAACCTCGTGGGATAATAATTAATTATATTAACATTTGAATAGTGAAAAATTGATAATTACACGTATCTAACGACAGTTCGAATACTGTACTTTGGTAATCTATCGAATATATGCAACAAACGTTATGTAGCTTTCGAGAACATTTTTTACGTCGGTTTCGAAGCACTCGCGAAGAAGGAGAAACGTTGTTAATTCTCGCGAGAATCGAAATACGGAGGACCTGCCGTCCCTAATCGCCTCGATGACAAATTCGCCGACCTACAAACTTTAGAAAACTCACGAACGATCCATTAGCCACGTGGAACCGCGCTCTGCAATTTTGTTAACAAGCTCGGCGCCACGTGACCGCCGCCTCGCGGTTCGCGAGTATGATGCATCGTTCGCGTAAGTCTCTTGAATTTGCGGAAGATACGCTGTAATCAGCTGACATATCAGGGATAATGTCGTAAATTTGGTGTGTCGATTGATCCGTGATGGTTGTTACATTGACGTTACGTTTCTTCAAAATACTAGAACCTCTCAACTTCTCAAAAAGATTGAACAAACATCTCGTGCGATACTTATACTCGAAATATACTCGAGCAACAGCGATTACGAGGGGAAACGGACAAGTCAAACCAGTCAGTATGGGCAACAGCCTATGGTGCTTTTAAATCACCAACGGCTCCAATTACACGAATCAAATCCTACTACGGTATCGTCAAGTCCAACGTGGATCTTCATCCCTTAACGACCTCCGCCATCTCGACTTGGCGAAAATCTTCGGCAATCACCCCCCAGACGACGAGGCATCCACCTCCCGTTAGAACTCGTTAGATTTCTCGTCGACCAACTTAAACATAATCACGGCCGCTTGGATTTCCCCGTTTTCGCGAAGCATTTCCCCACGGCCCGCTTTGATCTACCAGCGTTTACAGCCGCTTTTCCAAGAACCCCGCCCAAGGATGACTCGTCTCGGCGGCGAGGAAAAATTCCGCGGAATGTTGGCGGTACCCAGAGACATTCCGGGGGGTCCATTAACCTTCTGCAGGGGGTTGGAGGAAGAGATAAACAGACGTAGGACGGAGCGGAATGTAGATGAAGGGGGAAAAATAAAGAGACTTACGGAGAGTATTGCTGATGCTCACGTATTTATGCACGGAGCGTGGAAGCGAGGAGATAGATGGCCAAACTTTTGGTATCGAATTTTACTGTTTCTGCGGGAGGAAGTAAAAAACTGGCGGATCTGGAAATTTGTTCTTTCACGGACGCAGATGCTCCCCCGTACGCTTTTCTGGCCTAAATTAAAAAGTTTAAGTTCTTTGCGATAATGTACTGTTGATAAAAATTGGAAATATTGTCTCGTAGAAGAAGCAAACTTTGGTTCGTATATAAAAATTCGGTGCGCGACTTTTCTTGAAAATCGAAAATCCGCATCGTTCGATAAGTTGATTGTTCGTGATGTTGTCCTAATTTATTTAGTAACGTTCGGTATTTGCGATCGTGGAAACTCGTGGAAACTCCAGACGGTGTATTATTTTGCAAGTTGAGGTGCTCGTTGTCCGTACTATCGGCGAACATAGTTCGCGAATTGTTCGCGAGTTGCCAACTGCGAGTCCAGAAGGAGCATAGAGAGAAAGTGAGAAAAGTCGAGTGCAAGAAATAAACAGAAAGAAAAAACGGGAGATAGGAATAGAGAGCCAGAGAGGAAGGACAAGAAAGAACGGAGAAGAAAAGAAAAAGAGAGACAACAACAGAGAAGAGAGTGAAGAGATGCAAAGAGTGGGACGAGATAGAGAGAAAACGCAGCGAAATCTAAATAAAAAAAGAAAGAAAGAGAAAATGAGAGAATACAGAGAGACGAAAAGTGAGAGGAAAACGCAAAGAAAAAAGGGACGAGTGACGAGACGTAGAAAGAAAAAAAAAAAAAAAAGAAAAAACATAATTCCAGTCGGAGACGTAAAAGTCGTGGTCGAAAACGTAAAAAGTAAGAAGAGGATGAAAAGAGGGTGGTGGGGGCGGAGGCTAGCGATGGCGTGTCTGGATATCGATCCTCGCTTCCGGGATGTTGCCATCGTGGCCCAGCTTTCTAACCCTTCGCCATGTGCGTGTTACTGACTCGTGTAAACGTATGTACGCGTGTGCTGGCAGTGCGCTCACAGGTGAACGAAAGTCGGCATTTTCGTATCTCGCGAAGGTTCTCTCGCTTGCGTACGAAACTTTCGATGCACGCCGTGCAATTTCGTTTTGGCAGAAACGTACGCTTGCGGGGAGATCGGGAGATCGCGCATAATACTTGGCATAAGGGGAGGTTTTAGAGAACGTCGAGGTGATTCTCGATTAACAGGTGGAAACTGGCGAGTTTCTTTTTGATGAGAGTGCCGACTATCGCTGTCCGGAATTTCGTTTGACGTTTGGATATTTTTGCACGGTTCAGTTCTTTCTCGTACACTTTTAATATTTGTACATCAGTCAGGGCTGTTCGTTTTCCAGAAACACGTGTGATATATGCATGAAAATTTTTACGTGACAGTAACAAACATATATAGCAATAATTAAACAAGTAAATGAGCAACTAGTTCGTGGTTCGGTCTAATATACATATCATCTACTGTTATGCGTCTACGTTTCGTTTGCATTAATGTTACACTACGTTAAATTAACGAAGCACAAATCGTGTTTAGCCCGTCGAGTTTCAATCTTTAAATCATCGTCCAATAACCATTATTGAACAACAGCACTTCCAGCCACTGAATTCCAAATAATTCCGCACGCTCGATGAAACCAGTTAGTCGCGACATAAAATACAGCGGCATAAAATATCGCGAATCAAAGGATCAAGTAATAAAGCTTCCCGCAAAAGCGTCGCATTAATATAAAAATATTCGCGGATCTCGTGACAGTAGCCTGATTACAATTATCTCACCCCCCCCCCCACCACCACCCCTTCCCACCCCTCTGATTTCTTTCAACCGGATGGAAAACGTAGCGGAAGTCGGGCATCACGGTCCTCTGAAATCACGGTCCTGATGCGGCACCGTTTCGCAAGATCAAAGGTCAGGTTGTAATTAACCGTGGCGGAGGGCAAAGCGTAGTCCTAGCGTGAGTCCAAGCGGGCTGAATTCCGGCAGCGGAACGCCACGGGAAACGTTGCGTGGCACGCGTAATTAAACCTCGAGGAAACTCGATTCAACTTGGCGCCGCAAAAAAAAAAAAAGAAAGGAAAAAAAGAACAAAAAAGAAGAGAAAAAGAGAAAAGGAGAGAGAGAGAGAGAGAAATTTCAAATAGAATTTCCGGAGGCGAGTGAAACAGAGGCGCGCGTGCTCGCGAATATACGCTGATTGCATGGCCGCCGACGCGTTTCGTACGAACAATGCGCAACACGCGTGAAAACGCGACCAGCTGAGAATGCGGAATAAACCGAATCGATATAATGCATTGCATTATCTTCAGAACGCGCGGCTCTCTCCGCTCTCGTTCATTTTCCATTCGTTCTTCTCTGAATTCTGCTGAAATTTGAAAGGCCGGCGACGAATCGAGTGGCTACGTTGCTTTGTTGGATTTTGCTGGATGTTTCAGTCGTTTTGTTGAACCTTCCTTTTGAGAGGAGTTGAAAATGATCGCAAGTATTGTATATTGCGTATGATTTTAATATCTGTTGTATCTGTTTCACGGAACAATATAATATTTTGTGAATGTAAATATGAAACCTGTCTGAATACGAATAGTGCTCTACTACTTACGTTTGTTTCACTCGTGTTGACTTGTATCTCGTGAATTATTGATCGTGATAGAACATTGCACAAAGATCAATCGTTTTTTGATAAATGCCGAGTAGTTGAAATTGTAAAGTATTTTGTTTAATTTTATTTGAATAGTTTATTACGCGACTATTACTTATTCGTGGTGAAATTTTTGACGTTTCATAAAGGTAATATTGAAGTCAATTGAAAGTAGTTAATATTTTATACAATAATGTAGAAACGTTGTAAATAGAATCTAAATAGTAAGTACGCAGTCTGTCTGACTAGACACGAGCCATTACTACTCGCACTCGTATTAGCTTACGTATAATATCAAATTCTTATATTCATTTGTCATGTTAACATTATATTCATTGCTTCATTACTATTAATTCATAGTGTTTCATATAATAAAATGTAGATGAACTTGAAATCCGTCTGAGTGTAAACGATCATTTACTACTTGTTTCTTTTATCATAGAATCGTGTTAAATTCTGATGTGAATTAATAATATCTTTCAATGATTAATTCACTGTACCAGAAGAAGAAAGTTTTTCGAATTGTAATACGCTCTCGCTCTTATGAATTAATGATGTCAATAATTTATTAGTAATTTATCAACAGATGAAATGCAAAGTGATCATAGATTATCTTTACTGCTTACATACGTTTAATCCTTCTTGAATTCTTGATAGTTCGGCGTCACGCGACAACTTTCCTACTTTCCCATTTTTTAATAAATGTTGACAAGGCAGGAGTAAAACTTTCGAAGCTGAAACTTCATTCATTCATCCTTGATCTATCCGCGGAACTCGCGGAATAATGAAGTTTAAAAGAAAGTTGGAGACTATTCCAATAAGAAAGTTCCGCTGTGGAATTAAAATTTATTGAAAAATCAAGCCACTCGGCCATTGGAAAAATTGGATATATATCTCTTGAAGCCGTGGCGTGCAGCTTCAAAATTTTGAAATTACAGTCGCTTTTCGAGAAATATTGCAGAAAAGAGAAAAACAGAGTCGTAGCCTTCAGTATGACATTTTGTGAAATATTTCGTTTGGGGCGATTTGTCCAATGATTTCCTTTTATGTGAATTTTTCGTACGACACGAATTAATAACTTCTCGTCTCGAAATTAATAATTTCTCGTCACATTGAAATTATATTAATTATAGTGATTTCAGTGATTAGTTATAGTGATATCCCACTAATAAAGGTTCAAGATACATCTTGATAGCTGTAATTGTTATTTTGAGACAGCTATTAACTTTCATTTTAATGGTCCTACGATTAAATTTTTATTTACAATTACATTGTCACATCCTTGTCAAACAAATTCAGAATGTTCAAAGTCCAAAATGAAAGGAATTTGTGAATATTGAACAACTCTGGATCCTTCGAAAAGTAGATTGCAGTTTCAATGTTCAATCACTGGACGAACTTTTGTTTCTACATTTTGGGCCACTGTCGCGGCAAAAATTAGAATGAAAGGATGTCGTGCAGAGATTGTTCCTCGAAGTTGTAAAAAATATTTTATATTTTAATTATCATATTTTTTCATTTATAATAAATAATTTATTTGATTATATTATCAATTAATGTAATTAATGAGCTTGATAAAGCATATGATTTAAATTCATATTATAGGAGTAAAATTTTCTATTATACTATTTAAATTGATTAATATTATAATATATATATATATATAAATAAATTAAATAATAATTAATATAAAAATAAAATAAAAAATCGTGGGAGAACACGATCACGGATTATTATCGAAGGAGTTTCGTCGAAGAGCCGGTTATCGAGCAGGCGATAAGAATAAGTGGCGACAGATTGCAACAGAGAAACGTAATATTTCAAACCTCTGTCAAAACGAGAGCTTAACACAAATACACGTACACAACTACATCGGTCTATACACCTGTCCTCTTTTTCTTCCGTCGAATTCACCTGAATACACACACACACACACACACACACATACACACACACGGCATGCACGTGTCACGCGATATTAAAGCAGATTCCTTTGGCGGGCGGCCAAGTCGATGAAAACCGAGGTTATCGTCTGCGCGAGGGCCGATTCCTTTTTAGAGGCTGCAACGACGTCGTCGGCCGCGCGAAAATCGCGCGCGCTGATTTTACGACGTGTGATCGTCATGAATTTCCAAGCTTCTGTTCTTCCGAATAAAATCCTCCTTTTAACTCCTTCAACGCCGCTGGATGAACTGCATTGTTCAAAGTTTCCCTCATGTTCGATGTTATTTCAAGTTCTACACGGTTTGCAAACGTTTGCAGATTTTTAATGAATTAGGTAACTGAGCAAGTGAAGTAAAATAATAATTAATGATAATATTATACAATACTGTATATCGTTAGACGTCCTCTTCTTGAGTTTAGTAGTATCTCCAGTTTCACGCAGTAGGCAAATGTTTCAATCGTTTGCAGATTTTAAATAAATTAGGTAAGTAGGTCAGTAATTGTATTAATGATATTATATACAATAATATGACACAATACTATCTTGTGTTAATGATAAATTATTATATAAATTTCAAACGATATATTCTCTGCGTCGATCCATTCATTTACTCATCGCTAGAGACATATTTTCTTATTTTGTTTATAAAACACAACCGGAATGAGAAACACAGTATTGGGATAATAATGACTTTCGCGGAAGAAAATTAATACTTGTACCGTGAAGATCGAGACATCCTGTACGTTTGCAATATTATCATCTTGCCTCTGAAGGGCACAAACTCGTGCACGAACCGGAACGTCCAGAGAATGGTAATATACGGGGAAAGAGTTAACATGGCGTTGCTTTTTTTTTTCGTCGTTTTCTGCAGGCAATTGAACGCATTCCCTGTCGATTGTTTTTCGGTCAACTGAATCTTATGCAATATGCATTCGAAGCGCGCTGTATGGAAATACCCGCCCCTCTCTATACCGTCACCTCGATTTAATGGAACGTTAACAAATGGACAACGACCATTCGGAAACATCGAAATCGGCATTTTAATCTGTTCTCTTTTTTCTTCTTTTTTTTTTTTTAACATGAAACATGTCGTCACGGTACAATGAACCAGCCTTAGAATGCATTTCGCTTAATGTATCCCGCGTTGAACGGAATATAATACATATGTATTTCTCACGTCATTAAAACGACGATTTATGGGAATGTACAAACCCCATTTCTCCTGAAAAGTTTTAAGATAAGTGTTATATTTGTCTCAAAATCGAAATGATAACGATTGACACAATCATTTATTTGCATGTCAATATATATTTGAAGAGACTAAAAGTAGCAAAATGGGAAGATTATAAATGCATTTGGTTGCAATCAGAAAGTGTAATTAAAAATCTGAATTTAATTGCCGTCCTGGAGCTACTCGAACTCGACTGAACTCAAGCTTTTTGTTAACTCAATTCAAACTTGATTCAACTTAAATTTTTATGAACTTAAATATAGTATATTGGAGATACGTTTCTGTGTTAAAGTTCATTCAGTAATTGTGCTGATGTAGATAATTATTTTTTCCAAACTATCTTGAAACACATTAAAGTACGAAAATATAATACCAAGCAAATTATAAATAAAATATTACTAAATAAAATTGTCCAGTAGAAAGAATCTATAGATGGTCAATCACAAAATAGATCTGAATCTTGAACACAGACAGAATGGACAAAATGACCAGTTTTCTAATTTTTCTCAGAAACTTCATCTCCTTGGTATAAATCTTTTAATAATTTTCGTAAAATCCTCCTCATTGCATTCTGAATATTCCCCTCTTTCTTGCATTTCAGTGTCACTCATACTTGTGTTAAAAAATAAAGAAACGTTTAACGTTTCTGAGCCCCATAAGCGTGAACGTTCGAAGCTCGCGAAGCGAAACGTATTACAGAATCCTCGTCGTAATTAATTCTTTCGCGAAAGAAAAAAAAATAAAAAATAAAAAAAGGAAAGAGGAGCGCGTATTGAAGTTCATTTCACCTGACGTGTTCGTCGACAATTTCCGAAATAATCGTCGAATGGACGAGCGAGGATACTGGACAAATATTCGCATGAATATTTCATCGCGCGGCATTATTATTCCCGGTACTGCGAATTAACGATTTAACGAGCGGCCATCGTCGGCTCGGCGTTTATTTAGCAATTACTCGTTCCACACGGTCGATTGATTCGATCGGTTCTTGTCCGCTCGGTGGCTTCTATCAAGTTTTATCCTCGCGCGTCCAACTTCCGTCGAAACTTTCCCGATGAAAGTCAATGCGCAAAGCTGGAGAAGTTGCGCGTAAAGTTGTATATTTATTGGACGGCCTGTTAATTGCAGGTGAGTTCTGGGGAACTGTTTTTAAATTTTAATCAGCGTTGTTGGATGTCAATGTTAAATAATTCAGCGACGAAATAATTAGTGTTGGAATTTTTAATTTAATTTAACTTTATCGTTGAGGTATCGTCTAATATCAATTTTTTTTCAATTAGATTACAATATATCAATTTAATTTAATTTGTTGTCAACTTGTGCTGAGCTTTCAATTTTATTGCTTTGTAATTTATGGTTTGCTTCATAAATTACATCTTTATTTACGATTAATTTGTTACTAATCAGTATGTAATTTTAATGATAGATAAATATATAACAAGTAGTAAAATTATAATGCAGTAGAATTTAAACATTTATTATTATTTATTATTAAAGATTGATTAAAGTCTGTAGGAAATTGCATTGAAACGCGATTGAGTAATTCGTCATTAAATTCATATTAACCTAACGTCTAATGAATTAGTGCAGTTATCTATAAGTCAAGGATACTGTTTGAGAGTCGAGATTCCTATGAATATATTAGTAAATATTTCAGCAGTAGTTCCAGTATTTAATTATAATTCGTATCGTTAATGAAGAAATTTCATCGAGTGTTCTTCTTCAGATTAATAAAACGCAGCGTAACTGCTTTCATAATGAAATTCCATGTAAAATCTTCATAAACTCTTTGAAGAATAACCAAACAAGTAGCTTTAAAAAAGTATTAAAATCCTAGACGAACTTGATATGAAAAATCTTTCTATTTTCAAACTTCGTTTCTCGACCACGCAAACTATTTCTTCGAAAATAGGATTTCACCTATATTCTCAAACCTGATCAAATAACTTGCTCTAGGCGTATTAAAGAATCAGTGAACATGCATTGAACCATGTTTCTTAATTTCATTTCTCTCTAGTATTGCAGGAAGAGAATTTTGGTAAATTTGAGAAAAATACATACATTCTGTAAAATATATAACTAAGAGTATTACAAATTTAATATGAACAGATACGGCAGAAATATAGTCTCTTTATGTTCTTCCTTTTCCTCGTCATTATAATGCTTCCCACTCCCTTAATCCATTTTTAATCCTTTTTTTAAAATAAAATCTCATCCAGTATCTGCAAAGTAAAAATCTTTTTAAATTAAAGAGAGAATATTCTGTCAAGGGAAACGAAATAAAGAATCTTGAAATTATAAAAATTTAATAAACATTTTCCCTCTGTATCAAACTCGTCTCAACCCCTCAATCTATATATTTCTCTGAGTAAATATTCAAGAGATAAGTTTAAAAATATATTTCCCTAAGAAGAATGAAGTGAAGAACTTTGTAGGTAGAAAAATTCAATAAACATTCTTTTCGTTTCTTACCTTCTTAATTAATTTTTGTGCGAAATTCTATCTATATGCAAATGGTAACGATCTTGGTAATTAATAAATAATATATTCTTCCGAGAAAAATTTAACAGAATACTTTGAAAGTATTGCAAATTTAATAAACATTCTTCCGCCTCAACCAAACTTTATAATCCACTTCTTTTCTAAATAGAATTTCGCCTCATACCTACGAAATAAATTAAAAAAAAAAAATTCTCCCAAGCAAAATGAAATGAAGAATACCTGAAATAAACATTCTTTCACCGCTTCAACGTTAAATGTTGCTCGCTCCCCTTGATTCATCTTTCCCTAAATAAAATTTCATCGAAATGAAATATTCATAAAGATATTTTCAATAAAAGAGAAGCAAACATTTTCCCGAGACGAACCAAGTAAAGAGTTCTAAAAGTACAAGGAATCCGATAAATATTCCTTCTCTTCTTTCTCACCATCATCCCCTTAATCCATCTTTTTTCTCTCTGGATAAAACTCCGCGTATAAATCCGGAACAACAATTCTTCCGACGAGAACCAAACGAAAAAAATTCAATAAATATTCTTCTCTCTCTCTCTCTAATCATAAAATATTTTTTATTTAATCCACTAACGTCCAAACACTCGTCACAAATAAAAAGGAAAATGTCCTTTCAACGGAGAACACTAAACATGGAGAAACCGATCCAATGAATATTCTCAGCTCGACCAATAAATATTATTGCACGTTTTAAGCGAGTTGCGTAATTCGTTTCACCCCGAAATAGTCTCCTTCGTTCTTGCAGCTGTACTTGGGGCTTGTGTGCCCGTTAACTGGCACCGGAAGTAAGTCAATCGACGGGCTGAAGGGGCGCGTTGAGGCGGCGGATCGAAACGGCTGGGAATTAATTCCCTTGTTATCCCAATAACGTATGCGATTCGATCCTTGTTCGCAACAACGTCGCGAACACCGACCCGCTGCTGGTTCATTATCGAGCGCGCAACCCGAGGCTTCGAATAATGCCGCGTACCTGGAACGCTGCCGGCAATTAGGAGGTTTACCTGCGCCTCGGTAACCGTGAACGCCGCCGAGCCGAAACTCCAAGTTTCGCTATTGAATCGCGTCGAGTGTGCCCCCTCCCCGTTACGGTTTGAATTCGCGGGTTAAGTCCAAGTTGTATCTGGCGAGGTTTCGCTCGAGCGAATTATTGTTATGTTAAGCGAGCGGATCGGACGGATGATTGTTCACACTTCGGTTTGTTCTCGCGCTGATCGTACACTCGAAGCGAGTTGAAATTGAGATTGACTGAGCTAGAACTACGTATTTCATTTACCAACAGGTTCTGTGCTTCGATCTTTTCAATTCTCTGTTGAGAAGTGTTGAAGTTTATCCCGAGTCATCTGCGACATTTGAAGACACGAAGCATCGTGTTAATTTTGCAATCGTGTGGTTTGTTAGTAATATTCATGTCGAACTTTAAAATTATTTCTTTTCTTGTAAAATAATTAGTTTTTCTTCATTTTTTATTAAAATTTTGATATTTAACCGCGACGACATGTGCATATTTTTTTTATCTAACGAACCAACCCTCTGTTTAATCTTGTGTTTTAACTGGGATTTTTGAGAGAGAGTTTTGACTGGAAAAATAGGTATAAATAAATGCATATAATTGGTAACTTGTTACTATAATAGTACACACATGTTAGACAGATAAATATTGCTTGTTTAATGTTATATTTGTTGATGGATTTAACAGAAATACACCAAAATAGGCACTACTAGTTTTTGATAATGTAAAAAAACTTGAAGTTACAAATAATAACTTCAATCCGAAGCAATATCAAAATTTTAATACCGATCTTGTTTAATCATACTTCATTCCTTGTACATGCGAATTTTTCTCTCTTCATGACATACTCCTTTATTCACGATATTTTGATATATTTTCCTCAATATTTTCGTCACGATATTAAAAGCCTGAACCTATACATATATTTAGATTATATTAAAGTTCTAAGGCATACGATAAAACAGAGAATATTAAAATGCAGATATAAAACGTTCTCCCATCCTCCAATCTTTGAAATTACGTTCTCAAGAAGTTATAATATACGATACGGCTGAGAATAATAAACTAACAGATATAAAACATTCGCAATCTCTGTATCAAAACTTTCATCAAGTCTGTGCTTTCAACATATTCAACAGAAGAAAATATTAAACTTAGATTGCTGGCACTATATTTGATGCGGACTATGAATTTTAAATTTAAATTTTTCGTTAAAATTGTTAACGTACCGGTATACACTTTCTTTGTCACCTAAACTGACGTATCAAAACTTCGAGTGTCCATAATTTTTCTTTTCAATAACAGTCGCTACAAATTTCGAAACTTTGAAACGGAGAAGTTCACAATGTCCTGAACCTACAGTTTAACAGAAATAAAATAAATAAAACCGAGCGCGTTGAAATACAAATTTCAAATACAATCTTAAAATACGATCAATTTTAAAATACAAAATCGTAGAAAATTTGCAAACTTTTACCCAAGTCTGCCCTGCCAATACCTGAAACGCCAAAAGCAGCAACGAAGATCACTCTGAGATCACGTTCTCGGCAAGTTGCTCAGCCTCTAATCCCACTGCACTTGCCTCCCCGAATGCTTTTCAATTTCCCTTCGCTCGGTCTCTCTGTAGCATTCCCCTTCAGCCAACCAAACTGATTAATCGAAAGGACCCGAATCAACCAAGTCTGACAACTAGGAACAGAGGCTGGCTCGTTTCCAACCAACCACCCTCCGTCCATTCACTCTGGTTCTTCCATCTCGCAACGATTGAAAAGTTTCCATCGTTCATTCGCGAGATATCCGACCGGAATTTTCGACGCTATACCGAATACCGACGAGCACGTGCTTCGCGTATTCAGCTTGCGATCACGCGCGCAATTTTCGAAATGCTGTAGCTCCGAAACGTATGAAACAGCTGGCTTTGGGCCTTTAATTTCGTTGAGAGCCGCAATTTTCGTGCTGCTGTAAATCGCGCGTGACGCGTCTTTGGAAAACGACTCCATCATCTCCTCTTTCTGTTTTTTTCCTCATCTTCCATGGTGGTTGAATAATCTCGTGTCATTTATTTCCACGTCTCTTGAATGTGCGTGTTTCTTTTGGAACGAACGAATCGGTAGATTGTGGATTTTTACACGTTTAGGTGACTTTTGAAGGGCGGAAAAATGTGCAGAGTGCACGAGAAAATATACACAATTTCCGAAAAGATACAATTTTTATCACTATTTTTTAATTTGTTGTGTTTTTAATATTCGTCTTGAGTTATGTTTCTTCAACTGCGTCTGAAGGAAAGAGAATAGATGTATTATTTTTATGTAGATTTTCATGCATTCGTGTACATGTAATGTATAAAAATATATGTCCAATATAGTGAAAAGAAGATAAAGTAAATTATTTACTAGAGCATACAGTACATAAAATAAATTTCAGTTCCATTTTTTTAATTATTTTGTACTTGTAATATATTGATCAGTTAGATTCAATGTGGAAGGGGAAAGTGAATTGGAGTCGAAACTACATTACTTTCTAACAACTAATCAAATTTAATACTAGAACTATCGACATGTAATGTATAAAAATTGTAAAAGAAAAATTCAAGTGTAAGGAAAAAGTTTACAATACCATAGAGAATAGAAATTGTATTCGTATAAAATATTTTATAGATAGATTATTTATACTTTCGTAAATCTAGAAAATTTTTATGAAAAATTACAAATTGGTCAGCTCTATTAGGAAATCTTATATTTTTAGAAGCACCATGAAATGTTTATAAAATCGTGAAATAACTGGAGGAACAAGTCGAGAAACAGTCACACGGGAAATGAACAACGAACAGGAAATTATCCCGTGTGCAGAAGCAAGCGATAAACGTTAGAGCAAAATTCTGGATACACTTGATATTTTTTCAAATTTAATATCCCGGGAAACGAAGCGTCCTGTGGAAAAAAAAAAAATAACTTCATTCTACATTTCTCGCTTATTTTCGCGCGTAGAATAACCACCTGTTGCTTATTCACGCCTATCTAGTCCTAAATTAGCTAAAGTCAAGTATACCTGACAACTCCATTTCCTCGAAAACGAACTCTTAAATGAAAAAAATATTATTCTTCCTTTTCCCTTACTTATTTGCCACAATCTCGAGAACACTCTGATAAAATTTACATGGTAATACTCCAGGTTCCTCACGGCCGAAGCAAGAGCAAATTACCATACCGTCGTTCGGAGTTTCACATTGTCGTTTCACACGTTAAAGAAAGTTCTCTGCGACCTGTCGTCGCGAGCAATGAATGACGGAAACGATTCGTTCGGGGAGAAAATAGACGCGACGAAATGACGGATCAATAGAATCTACGATATGTTCGCGGTCATAACGGACCAGAGGAATTTTTTTCGATGACTCTGCTTGAATTCTCTGTAATTCTCGAACCATTCGTCAAATTAATCGCACCTCCCGCGAGAGGATTTCCACGAAGCGAATTAATCGCCGGCTACGTCAGAAGTCCCGTCGCGATTCGTTTAATCCGTCTTTGGAGATTTGTTGACAGCGAGATGGTAGTACGGAATGGCCGGTTCGTGATTTTATGAATTGAAAGTGGTACTCTTACCAGAAAGTGTTCGGAGCACGAGGCCACAATTTATACTCATTAATATTTATAATACGAATGCAAGTAAATGACGTGTAAATACAGTCGAGATTATGACTGTCGACAGAGGATCGTAGCATGTGGAAGAAATTAACCTAATGAACACGCTGATCCTCGCGATATTTATATTATGCTCTCCACTTCAATTTCCTTCGTGAGAGCTTTTGCACTTTAATCACCGGCGTTTATACTTTAATTACAAGTTTAATATTACATATAACGTGAATATTAATATTTGTCGTTCGTCAAATTACTCTAATTTCGCGATCCAATTCCTCGTCAGCCAAAATATTCCCCTCCCTTCTGTTTATATACCCATTTCGTTACTCTAAATCTGATTTAAAACGGGCCCGATAAACGAAGGAACAAGGAAATTCGAAATTGCCATTTGGCGTTCTCGGTTTCACGTTTATTACCGGACAATCAGCTTCTTGCTCAATGGAAGGAGGCCGTTTGAAAACGGATGAAAACGAAAACACGGCCGCGCGAGCGTGAATAACTCACTCGTTACAACGGGCACAAAGCGGCATTCGGCGGATCGTTGGAAAATTACATGCAGCGGCAAATTGCAATCGGGTTCAGCAGCCGTCCGTCATTTGACGGATTATATAATGACGGTAATTTAACGGGGCGGAGTTGGCAAACGCGAAAATTTGAAGAGTCAACGTTTTCAATTCCGGGATTTGACTGGGAGCCGTCGAAATGAATTTATATCGCGCGCGATATTGTTCTGAATTTAGTTGCGCGGCGGGAGGGGGAGGAGGGACAAATGCAATTTTCTGCATTAACAATCGTCCGAGTTCTTTCTTTTTTTATTTTTTATTTTTTGTTGTTTAGTATAATTTATGCTCGAAATTATATCCAACGAAATTGCATAAAGGATAAAAAGTGTTTAATACGCGAGGTGTACATAAAAAAAGAAAAAAATATAAATATTCCATAGACACGCACAATCTTGGTAGTTATTTATTCGACGTGAGATTTCTACATCCTTGTTCTCTGCAATACAATGATTAGTCGAATAAATCAGTTGAATTCCGAGGCCGGTATTTTTAATATTCCACGGGCGAAATTTAACGAAAAGGGAATAATTTTGTACAAAATTGATCGACGAAATATTGAATCTGGAAACTGCTCTCACATCTAACGTGATGTCTTTCATTTGTGACTGCTACCGAATAAACAGACGAGAATTAGACAGAGATTCATTTTGTCCAATCAATATTACACCTAACAATATATTCTGAGTATTTCATACATAATTTCGTACATCACGTATATTCTTAAAATCGAAATAATTCTATAGAAGAGTAGTTATATCTGTAAACGTTTAATTCTAAAATTCTATTTATGAAAATATGTATATATGTTCATGACACAATCTATATATATATATATATAATGTGACATATTCTTTGAATTATTATTTATTTGGGATGGTCACATGAACGATAAACTCTTTAACGACCACCAAAAGTGTTACACGTTGACAAGCGTAAATGACATCTATTATCAATTAGTTAAGAACTGACTAGATTTATCTGTTTAAAAAGCTCTGAAATTTTTCTAGAAAGCTAAGTCACAGAAGGAATCTGAAAAATTCCTAATCCCTCGAGGACCGCGTCAGACACGTAATTCTTTAGCTCCTAGTTATCTTCCACCCGCAGTTATTATTCGACGTACGACATTCGCCCAAGTGAATATTATTTCTCTGCCGAGTATACAGAGTGGCTCGACTGGCCTCGGCGAACGGAACAACCGTTTAAAGGACCGTGCCCGTCCCTGTTACGCGTGGAATTTCAAAAGCCACCTTCGTCTGGTCTCTCGTCTTCGTTCGAGGGCCTCCATGAAATTCCGCGCCGATGCTACGAGAGGACCAGCGCCTCGTGCACCCGCTTCACCGACGACATTTCCTGTCGGTCGAGGCTCCCCAGGAATTTTTATTGAACATCTCCCTCCACGGAGAGAGAGAGAGAGAGAAAAGGGAACGAGAAGAAAAAGAAAAAAAGGAACAAGGATGAGAAACGGAGAAAGAGGAGGGGGGGGGGGAGAAACAGGGTTACTCTACCCCGGAGAGGAAGAGCGTGTCATCGATTTCGCATCAGGAACCAACCCTCTCGATAAAGAAGCTCGATGGATCGGTCTGGCGGACTAGACAACTTAATTAAGGGACGTTTACCAAGCGACGCTGGCCCATCTCATCCCTCCGTCTAACTCCGCGACCCTTTTGCCACCCTTAATAAACGCTGGCTCGGGTCGATGCACCGGGAAACGAGCGAGTTAACTGGGTCACGCGTCGTTTCGCCGTGTTGCACGGCTCGCCACGCCGTGAAATTAACCTCGCGCTCACACTCGCGATCTCGATCTCGATCTCGCGCTGGCTGGCTGGCTGGCTGGAGCAACAGCCCCGGCGTAATCGACTGGCAAAAATTAAGACGCGACACTTGCCGGCGTTTGCCAACGGCTGAGCATAAAGGGATTGCTCGTTGCCCCGGGGGAGTTTGATTGAACTGGGGAGATGGTGGAACAGGCGTGTGGAATTTCAGAAGGTTCGCCACAGAGGAGTGGGTTCGATAGAACGAATGTACAGCGTGTTTCGTTTCACACTCTCTCTCTCTCTTTCTCTCTGAAAACGGTGGAATATCTCGCGAGAGATTAAAATTGTCAAAAGCACGTGAAGCGAGAAGTGTTTGGTTTGGAAGGGGACACTGCATCGTGTAAATTATTTTCCTGCAACTCGAGCCCGGTGGAAGAGATTCTAAGAAATTCATTTCTCTTAATGGAACATAGAGTTTCGAATGCGTTTGGTCGATTTATGTAGCTGTTTCTCGCAAAGGGAGAATATACGCGTGTGTTTACGAGATTGATAAATATTCTTGATTATATCAAATATGAAAGGAAACACGCGGATGGTCAGTCACTTATTGTTGAGTTTCTACTGTGGAAAATGGAAAAATCGAAATTGGAAAAAAAGAAAGAACGAGCAACGCGTGCTTCTTAAATCATTTTTAATAATTTTAACTTTGTCCTAATTCACTGGGACGCGAATTTTATGCATTGAAATTAAAATTTTTACGAACATCGCTTAAAATACGAGGACACATTTTTTATCGTGTATCCCGATTTTCCGTGAAATCTGAGCATTATATATTTTCGTCGTGCTTCAACGTTTCCTGCAAATGTGTAAAAATGTGTCCTCCAGACGCGAGAACGTAAGAACGTGATTACACTGAATCGTTTGAACGAATTCTCTTCGGTGGAGACTACGAGCCAGCTCGAAACGACCAAAATGAAATTGAGAATTTATGAAATGGAGAATTCGTCGACGAAAAGCATATTCTCTCTCGTTCTTTCTTTTTTTTTTTTTCGAACAGACCGCTCGATAATCTGCCACCTGTTAGGCTTAAAAGCGTCAGACGCGTCGTTAGAAGCAGAGCGGCCGGAAAAATGGCCGACTATAAACAGCATAGAACGATATATAGTAGGGTGAGACCGGCGTCGTAAATAACATCGTCGAAACGAGTCGCGAGGATTTATCGTGACGATTTTTCGCTGAAACGAAAGGCGCTCGGTTTATTTTCGCAATAATGGCGGCGAGAGATTCCTTGGACACTGGAGGAATCTCATCCTCTCTCGACGTGCATATATTCTGTTTATTTCGATTAAATTTATCTTTGGATCAACTGTATTACGTTGTAGTTCTGCAATTGGTAAAATCATTGCAGTTTCTTATGTAACTTTCAAATTGCGTTTTTATTTCTTATCTGCAGACGATAGGGAGTAATTTAAATTTAATAAGTAAGCTATTTTAATTGAAATTCATATCCCTGAACATGATTTGTTGTGTATTGAAAATGAATCTGGTTTTCAAATTTTGTTCGTGTTTTGAATATTAAATCAAAAATCAATATTTCAGAATGCGAATTTATGGAATTTATTGTGGTATTTTATACTTTTCTTATACTTTTGTAACAAACACTATTTGTTGGTATTGATTTTATTATTATCAAACAATGTTGACACAATATTCCAGATTCAGAATATGAATTATTAATCTATATTAATTATTAAATGAATAATCCAATAATGCATTACAATATTGGAAACACTTCTGTTTCTTTAAATTTTATGAAATTGTTGGATTCCAATATTCTAAAAATAAATTTGCATCGACTTTTCCCTCAGTAATTCTCCCTTAAATGTAAGTGAAGTAAAAATCTAATCCCATTTCTCGAAGAATTATGATTTCTTTATAGTTTTAAAATCATTTACATTTTAAATTCGCGGGCTTGCTGCAGCCCAATGTAATTAATAATTACATCACACGTTGATACAATTTATATCAATATCTGAACAGTTATTATTTTATCATATTATTACTCCGCAAAGGAAAATTCATTTCCAAAAAAAAAAAAAAAAAAAAAAAAAGAAAAGAAAAATTGAAAACCCACTTAATGGTTAAGACACGAATAATCTAGGTCGTTTCTTAAACCCAATCGATCGTGAACACATACCTAGCGTTCGACTGATCTGGCGGCCATGGAATTCCCATCGAAAGGTATCGCGAATTACTTCCATCGCGGAATTTTCATCTCGACCTGTCGAGTCAGCTGCCGGTCCGAATAATTTCCATTCCTTCGTTTGTTTAATTATATCCTCGTCACCTCGGACCTTGGACCAGCGTTATCGAGCTAAGTCAGCGCAGTTATCACCGCAAGAACGAAGAAAGAAGCAAGAGAGCTCTGCCAGAGAGCTCCCAATATCTCGCAAACGTACCGTCGAAAATTCCCGCCTGCAAAGCTCCTCGAGGGCGGCAAGTTCTCTCTCTGCAGTCAGGGGAGAAGTTCGACAGAGATTTCTAATATAATTGGAGCTGGCTTGGAGCTTTGTGGTTGACCAATTGCAGTTTCGATTGCAACTCGAAGTTTTGGATCATTGGATTCGGCGAGCCTGAATTGGAGTTGAAATATACGTTCCGCGTGATTAGTTTCTTTCTTGTCTCATCGACAGCAAAACCTAAAGAGAAACGAAAGGAAACTAGAATTTTATCGCACAACTAAATTCACACTGAGTTGTTGGAATGAAACTATAGTGATTATGATAATTTATATTTATATCGCTATAAATAAATAATAACTCTGTAATTAATTTTAGCTGTTTATATAAAAATATTATCAATATCACAAAATATACAATTACTAATAATTTAATGAAGATTACATAATGAAAGTTAAATGACGAATAATTTCTATAAATGAAAGTTAAATAACGAAATAACGAATNAAAGAATTTCTACTATGGCTACAATATATATATATATATGTGTGTGTGTGTGTGTGTGTGTGTGTGTGTCAGTAAACATTTCTATGGTGATAATAAAATTAATAGCTATTTTTAAATATTCTATTGTTTATATTAAATACACATCTCGACGGAACTTTAGATGTCGTTGATCTAAATTCTTCGAAGTAGAGGTCGCTACAAAACAGTGTGTCTTAACGACATCTTTAAAATAAAGTAGCATTTAAAATAAAATGAAATATTAATTCTTGTTCGCGAGAACGAGAGGCGCGGAACCGGAAATAAAGGAGGACGGACGTAACACCGAGAAAAAGATCGCCCCGGAGAGGTGAACAGATTGTCGGACGTCGGTTTAAGCCGATTTCCACGACAGAGACTGCACATTAGCCGGGTGTTAATGTTACGCCAAGTGGAAACGGGAAGTGGAACTCGTTGTATCGCTCGAGGGGGTGTGGGAGGAAGAGGTGGAGGGTGAAGAACAGTCCGCGGGCTTTAAAACTAAACGCAGTTAAATCGAGTGTGTTATGCACCGGAACAACGTCGCGTGCAGCTAACGTTGGAGGTTCCAAGCGTTCCTCGGCTTCTCCGCTCGTGCTACCAACACCATTTGAATCGTTTAGCCATCGAGCTTCGAGACTTGACGTGTGACTTCCGCGCGATCCACCATCCGCATCTTCTAACGACTTTCATTTGGAAAAATTGCACGACGCGAGCTTCCGCTGCTTCCTCTCCGCGTCAGTATTTTTCTTTTTTCTTTTTTACTTGGCTTGGAATGTCTTGGCGATCGTGCTATGAATTTTTATAAATTTTGAGAAACTCACTGGATATATCCCACTGCAACTGGGAATGTAAAAATTGTATAACGGAACGCGGAAACAAATTTTTGAAGGGAGAGTGAATCTCTAACGATTCGTAAGAATGAATCTGGCTGCTGTTGTCAGAAGTGATTAATCGAGTTATTGTAATTAGAGATTATACTCGTTGCTGGAGGTTGTATGATTTAAGAATTGATTTTCGAATTGAGAATTAATTTCTGAATGGAATTTTCAATTTAATCGAGCTTCAATCTGGGATAAATTGAATTTCGCAAGAATCTCAATCATCTTAAAATTTAGTGAACTGATATAAATCCTGTAGTTGCTTGCAATCCAACGATTTGACTATTTGAAGCTGAATTGATGTTTGGAACGATGCAATATAATCTCTAATATATTTTGACGATGTTTTGAATATTTCAACGTAGAATTATCAATGTGGTTGAACTTCATCTGATCATCAACTGACGAATCTACTTAACTTGTAACTCTCTCTCTCTAGCAACGAGAAGAATCGTCTTATCATAATACGTACCATTTGTTTCTTTTTAGCAAGTTTTTCTATTTTTGAATTAGCAATAAATGAAATTCTACATACTTTCTTTTAATGTCGAAACAATTACTGAACCGTTGAATCTTTAAACAGTTAACGAATGAAATAATACGTTAATTCAACAGGCAGTTGTTGAAAGTTAAGTGGAATCCTTGAATGTCTGATGTCTCAGAGAAATTGCTTGTTTGACGAGGCTCGTTCTAATCGCAGGCATTTTCATTCCCTCTTTCGTTGCAACAGAACGAAATCCCCGGTCTAAAGGGAGGTCTCCCTTATCCCCCGAACTTTCCGGCGAATTTCGACTTGATTAAATTCACCTCCCACTCCCCCTGTACCCTGACCTTTCCTTGGAACTTCACCACGAAATTTCCAAGCCATGGGTTTCTGGGGAAAATTGCACGCGCCGGTGTCTAAGCGTGACTGAATCATTACTCAGGCCGGTGATTAAAACCAGATGGCGAAGTTTCGTGTAACATAATTTCAGATCCTCTTATGTTGTTTCAGATTTCTGCCAGCCTCGTCCTGTCCGGCTCTCCTTCCCGCAGTCAGGTGAGTGGAAGCATTAATACCGTAGACGGTGCTATTACTCGTAAAATATTACTGTACTATCACGTTAGACCGCGGATTTTAATGTATTCGTAATTTCAGTGAATTTCACAGCGTAAAATTGCAAAGTTATAACACATAAAATGATATGAAAAGTCTCCAAATATATAGTAGGCTTTTATGATATTCGAACCATTAAAAAATTTGGTAGAATAATTTTTCTATCAATTACGGTCTAAAAGATATAAAAATATGAACAGAATTTTCCGCACAAATCTGCGGTCTAACTATTGTTAATTTATTAAGGATAGTGCGTTGTAATGTTGATAGCAATAATTCATCATAGTATTGTTAATATTTCAATTTCTCGAAATTTCGTAAATTTATTTATAGAGTTTAAATGGAATGTATGCTGTTGAAAAGAATATTAAACGAGTTGAAATTTCTTTCCACAGTATTATCAAGAAGTAGAATTTTGTGAAAGTAAATGAAATGTCGCAAAATCTGAAACGAATGAATATTCCTACAAATTTGTATTTTTATAACCTTAGTTAAAGAAGATGAAATTTATTTTTGTATAACTTTATTACTATTATTAGGGGTAAACCTGTTTAGGAAATTACATGGATGTGGAAATTTTGTTATACATTAATAATAATCGTACGAAATAAGACATGAATATGTTAATACACGAGTACACATGGATTAAAACATGAATGTACTAATTATACGTGAGCTTACAAAATTATGCTAATTAACAAAATGTTCTTTGTGAGATCAAATGCAACAGGTAGAGTAAAAAATTTGTCAAACTGATTCGTATAAAGAGTATCATTGCATTATATTTCGAATAGCCAAATGATTTTTCAAAAAATTAAAACTCTCACGAAAATATTCGAACACTTACCATACTAACTTTTATGCATATATCACGTGCGTTACATGAAACACATTGAAATTTTACTGATAAATAAGACAAAGCTACAATGATTGTATTTATAAAAATGTCAAATGTATTTATAAATTAATGTCAAACACGCGATAAAAATATATTCATAAAAATTACTCAAAAGTATTCGAATATTTTCGCAAGCAAATATATATTGAAACCTTTTGTAGCAATTCGATAGAATATCACGAACTCTATTCGATAATATAGCAAGTAATAATTAAAATTCTTGTTAATATGCCAAGTAATAATTCGCCTCGTGGAAAATTAATGTCAGATTGATTAAAAAAAAAAAAAAAAGAAAGGAAAAGTAAAAAGGGCAAGCAAAGTTTCCGCGTTTCGCTCACGGAATAAAGACAAATACAAGCATTAAGAAGCCATGTTTGCGCGGAACTGCGCGTGCATAAGAGACGCAGTTACCGAAAGCAGTTTGCCGAGTAAATAATATTCCGAGTTTACGCAGGTTCCAGCATGAACTGCTGCCACTCGCGTAGAAATTTCAGTTCGTGTTTGACAGCTGTCTAATTACCTTCAGCCTTCCCTTCAATCAGCATCATCCGATAAATTCGTCTCAGAAAAATTTCCCACCGACCTCTCTCACCTCGTGTGGAAATTCAGTTCGAAGAGAAATGATTAAATATTCTCTTTGGAACTGGATTCTCTGCGGAACAATTGCTTTCATATGGAAATGAGAAGACCCTCCCTCGAGGGTTGTAGAAGAAAGAAAAGAAGATAGATTCGGCTGAAACAGAAATTATATGATAACGAAGAACTATGATTTCGAAAATTTAAAATTTCGACAGATTCGTCTTCCGTCGAGTATTATCCCGAAGAAATAAACATATCGCAAGGAAGAGTTCCAAAAGTTCCAAAGGGAAATTCGAAAAAGGTATCCGCAGTCGTTTGTGCTGGGACGAGAGGCAAAATCGATTCAGCGGTGAAAAAAACGAAAAAAAGAAAAAAGAAAAAAACAGTGTCAAAGGGGACGATATGACGCAGACGAGTTTTGGAAGAAAAATTCATGTTTGTGGCTTTGAGGCGATCTATAGAAACGTTGTACACGACGCACACCGTTCGGGTTGTATCGGTAAAGGGAGGGAAAGGTTAACGCGAAAAACGAGAAAGAACGAGCGAGATGATTGCGTCTGAAATTGGTAGGAAGGGTGATGAACGGCGAGTCGAGTCGGGGACAGTTAGAGAAATACTCTCCCTGGGGAAAGCAATTTTTAACGACGCGTCCTTCGTCGAAACACAACCCTTGCCGCAATAACTCCACTACGTGACGCGAAAATCGCGACACCCGAGGGCGCAGGGTGATTCCTTTCTCGTAAACGAATCGAAAGGGCAGCATCGTGTTTGAAACAGATGGTAGAAAACTAGTACTGCGAGTTTTCGTTCTTTTAGGACCGGCTGTACTTTATAGGCTGTAGAGAAATAAATAAATTTATTATTAATAATGGAAATTTCAGTGAATGATGTTTTTGTAAAATTTTGGCAACGAGATGTCTTACTTTATGTTTCATTCCTTTCGTTAGAAAATAAGAAATTTCCTTTTTTAATTTATTATTATTAGTAACAGAGAAATTTATTAATACTAATATAGACATTTTTATGATGTTCCTGTATTAAAAATATAAAATAATTCAAGTTTCTCTAATGGTAATAAATTTCTTATCTGAATAGAGAAATTTGTTACTAATTGTTTTCATTTGTTACTAATAACTGGAAATAAAAATTCTCGTGGTATTTTGGAAAGGAAGATACAGTTTCTTTTCCCTGTTAAAAAATAATAGATTTCTATTATTAAGAGTAGAAATCTTTACTTATAAAATGACGAACAAACGTTGTTCGTATAGTCGGTAATAATCAAAGAAAAAATTCACAGCTGACGTACATATAATCACGCTCCTTTTCACGTAATTCTACCCTCGATTCAGATCTCGATTCAACTGAACTTTGAGTTAAAGTACTTGCATCTGGATCGTATCCACCCAAAGCTCGAATCAAATTTGACTTGAATTGACTTTTCTATTTTCAACAATCTCAACACACCAACGCTGTCAAAAAATTCTAGAACAAATATCTCTCTCGAACGCGAATATTATCGAAAATATTCTACACTTCAGACGTTCCTTCAAATCGTATCGCCGAGCAAAAGGAAAGAAAGAAAGAAAGAAAGAAAGAAAGAAAGAGAACTCACCCCGGAGACTCGTAGTTCGCAGTTCGACTAGTCGACCAACAACGAATCACTTTTCCCAGCTATTTTTCTCGAAGCAGCGGCGAGCTTCTCCCAGAGAGATTTCTTTCCGGGCGATCGGACGCCGCTGGATCAACGCTTTCCTCGCCGGTGTGAAATAACACAGGGAATAATGGCGGCCGGAGGAACAACGTCCGCGTGTCCCAATAGGAGGGAACGTGACAGGCGTTATCAGGGGGAAAGAACGCTGTCGGTGTGGAAATCACGAACGTGCGGAGTTGCCACGGTGGCCTTTTCTCTCGCCGAAGAACGCGAGCTGAAGGAAGAAACGGAGGGAAGGAGAAGTAGAAAGGGTTGGTTGGCGACTGAGGGAGGGTGGATACGGTGACTGGCGACGGATGAAGAATGCATCGACCAAGTGGTCGGCTGCGTAACGTCGTTCTTCTCGAGATTGAACTGGTGGAAAGAGAGCGAAAGAGAAGAAGCAAAGGGTGGTGGAAGGTGGAAGGTTGGTGTATCGGAATGGTGTTTCTGTTTAACGAGGGTAAAAGAGAGTATGATGCATTGAGGAAAGGTGGAACGCGGAGAAAGTGGTGAACTTATCTTGTGGTTTTTGTAGCTACAGTTTCGTAGCACAAACTGGAAGGAAATGACTTGGACGTTGCTTTATCTCTGAATGAATGAGAATTTGTTCAATATTGCTTAATTAGTGAGTATTACTACTCGGAAGCTGGAAGAAAACTACAACGCGTAACGAGAGTTAAAAGAGATTAAATGAGAGTTTACAGATCTGTGGAATTATCAGAAATTAATCAATTCTTTTCGTCTCTCTCCCCATTGAGTTTCTTGTATTTCAATATTTACAGTCAATCGATACATTTGATGACCGGTGCAAATGGAATGAAAAATTGAAAATCGCTGAGCGCACACGGTGTAAATATTCATAGAACTGCGAAGAGAGAAGGAAATGCGGAATTGCTCAAACGCAAACAGCAGAGACGAGTCAATGAGATCGAACGTAACCGGCGGGATAACAGACCAGTTGGAAAAGAAGGGAAATGAAAGAGAGGAGATAAAAACACTGAAAAGAAACCACGATGAGCGCGTGGTGGAGGGGGCGAAAGACAAAAAGGGAAAAGAGAGAAAGAGGAAAAGAATAACAGGAGAAAGCAGCGAAACACAAGTGAAAACCAGCGGCATCCGCCAGATGAGAAGAGAAGAGAAGAGAACAGAGGAGAAGAGGCAAAGTGGAATGAACCGACGAGCAATGAAAGGAAACCGAAAGAGGCGTTGGTGAAAAGGGTTGGGAACGGGTGCTGGGTAGTGTGTGTAAGCAGGCAAAAGCAAGAAGAGAGTCTACATCACCTTGCGTTCTACTTGACGGCACTTCTGCGTCGTCGCTTGCTACTTCTTTCAGCTTCCGGTGGCGCGCGTCGTCCCCACCTTCCTCTCGTTCCGGCGTCGCGAATCCTTGACGGGTCGCGCGCCCAAGGCAACCATCCCAGCCTCGAATCTACGAACGTCGACTCGGTTTAAGCAGCCTGGCACGCATCGACGATCACGAAAAGATGACTCCGCGACGAGTTTTCTCGTTCTAACGCCTCCGACCGAAAACCAACCGACCCGAACGGACTGCTACGCTCCTGGCGAACGATCGGGATTCGTTGAATCGTTGATTGAAGAACTTTCAGACGGGTTTCACGGTGCAGCAGTTTTCTACGACGTAGTTGAAATTAAGTTTCAATTATGTTCTACAATATATCTCTGGTATTGGAATTATAATCGTTGGGTGAATGATATGAGATCGTTGAATCTTTGATTGGAGAATGTTGACAGGTAGCAATAGTTTACAACGAAGTTGAAATTAAGTTTTCAGAATGTTCTACAGTATTTGATATTGTGTCTTATCGTTAGTTGAATCTTTGATTTAGGTGAACATGTTCTAGAAACTATCTAGTATTAAAATTTTGCTTTATAGTTAAATTGTATCAACAAATTCTTCTTAGATCTGTTACTGATCCTTTCACTTGTATTTCGACAACGTATGTATATTGTTAACAATTTTTCCAATCTGTGTATCGAAATTCTTACTTCTTTGTCGTCAGTTTTTGAAACGTAACAAATTAAAAGACACGTAGACGTACCCGATAATAGATAATAACATAATGAAAGAAAATTTTTTAAACACAATTGAAATTTAATTTGAACAATCTAATATCGAAACGACAAGTGTGAAATTTCAAAAGATTTCCGAAACTCAGGACCATTTTCACACGGTTCTCTGCTATTCCTACAAATCAGCTGCTAATTTTATAAATTCGCAAAGATACATTTACCGCAGGAAGACCTGTTTTCACACAAACGCTTGAACGTCGTTGCAAATTCTTTCCCATTCACCAGGAAACATCCAGAAAGCCAGTGATTCGTTCTGACTCGTCCTCGATACCGACCAGCCAGCCAGCCAGCCCGTTCACCACGGAATTTACATTTCGAACCAACTTGAAGTCGACGCTGCCGCCGGGAAGTTGGTTTCCGGGGCCCCGAACGAAGTTTCGTCGTTCCCCGAGCGAGTCGTAATTTTTGCGCTGGACGCGGAGTCTGCCGGCGGTCCGCATTGCAGATCTCCCAGTTCACGACCCGGGACCAACCGCCGGTGATAAACCGGAGCGTCGTTGATGGAACGCTGGTGGAACGTCTTAATTTCATGCATTGAGAACGGATCGATGCGAAAGCCCCATAAACGGCCTCTACCAACGTTCGTTTCCGCGCCAGTTGCTGCGCGCTTTTACTGCACGCCCGGGTATCGTCAAACTCGTGACGTGACGCATCAATCGTCGTTCGTTTATGACGAGCATCGCGCGAATGGCTCGGCTATACTGCATCTTGCAGGACGATCTGTTCGATTATGGCCTGTCATTGACGATGAAGATGATGAGTTCTGTGGAACTACGTTCTGGAACTCTTTTAAATAGAGACGTTTCATTTTATAAATAAAGAAGCTTGTTTTCTTTGTAAATGAAGGAATTTAATTCGCCGACGGTTGGTTGAATTTTGGAACACTGTGTCAGAAAGAAGAAATATGTGAAATACAATTAGATTCACGTGGCGCAACGATAATATTAGGAGTTGTAGAAATTTATTAGGAATCGAAGAGGTTGAAAGAATCCTATCGCTATCGGTCAAAAAGCATAGCTGCACGTTCTGTATACGAAATATCGATACATTCTGATATATGTATGTCAAACAGTGATTTCTTTCTGAAATAATAGATTGTATATTGCATGTAGAAAATGAACATATCTATCGTTGCACGAATTAATCGAAAAATATAGACAGAACATACAATTTAACTTCATTCTAACTTTTGCACAATAATATTAAAATTATGGCAGAAATAAAAGAACGAAAGAGAAACAATATATGCATATACATGCTTACTACGTAAGAAAAATGAAGTTTAATAAATTTAAAGTAAATAGGTTAACCAAAACTGATTTTTTAATTGTCATAAAAAATAATTACTTGATAACAGATACTAAGAATCTATTAACTATTGTGTTAAATAAATAAACTTTGAATAGTTTTCTTTTTAATCATGAAAAATAGTGAATATAATCGTTAAATATATCATAAAATTAAATTAAACGTGAAAAAAGTTGGTGACTAAAGCAACGAGGATTTATCGACGAATAGATTAAGTAGATTTGAAACGTTTCCTTAAGACCGTGATTCTAATGCAAAATGATTCTTTGAATACGCTGGAACATACACAGCGGATAAAAAGCATTACTGATAAAAGCAGGAAGATTTATTAATGGGTAGGCTGAGCGGATTTAATTGCTTGAAGAAATGCAAACGTGACGTAGAATGTCTAGATGAAGCTGAAGATAGTCGAAGATTTCGCGTCGGATAGAAGAATGCAGCTATTGTTGCAAAATATTTATGGGTAGAACGTGCAGAGCGTTAAAAAATTAAAACGAAAAAAAGAAAGAAAAACGATCCTGAACTTGCAAGGTCGAGATGAAAGATTCATAAAGGTCAGGGTGAAAGATCTCTGGGCTCGAAAACTCAAGGCGGAAAAGTTGCGGTGTTGAAAAGTCAAGGTGAAGGAAAGCCTTCGGCCGTGAGAAAGCTGAAGATCGTGCGCCCACGAGATTCAGATTAAGCAACTTCGATCTCGGCAACTTTGACCCTAGAAGGATCGAACTTCACTGCAGGTTCAATGTTTGAAACAAACATCTTGTTTCTTCAGACAGAGAGTTCTGACGTGTCGCACACTGAAACTGGAAACTACCCCATTTTTTGGAACGCGAGTGCTAGAAAAACACTTTGCGCTTGAAACAGGGGAAAATAATTGACCTCAAGTACGAAAGGGAGCAATTTATTTTACTTTAAGCTTGCTACGATCCTTGAATTTTCATATTTTGCAATTTTGCTGTCGTTTTGGCAAACAAAAAAGAAGTTTCAGTATTACTGCCACACTACGACAGTATGACAGGTTCATTTTGCTTTTTTACAATTGCTGAAGAGATATTTCTTTCTGTATGTTTTAATTTTTGTCATTGAAATGGCAATGATTTGTACGCAAAATTGCAATACTTTGGTACGTATTAAAAATTAATAGTAATTCTACTGTTAAGAAAATTTTAAACATAAAATTGAAATCATGCATAGTATCATACATCTTTTATACAAATTTTATTCAAACAGAAGATTACTGACAGGAAATGACCGAGCCTAGCAAGATTCAAATCTAAATGAAAATTTCAAAGATAAAAAAAATAAAATTGCACAAATATCCATAATCTAATTATTATACAAGAATACGAGAATCTCATTATTGAATAATAACCATCGCGAATAATTGGAATATTTTTTTAAATTTTTCTACGCGAAGAGAAGTGTCGTGAAAGTTACTGAAAATATAGATTGAACGTTTAGGACAATTTAGAAAACATTTTACCTCGAAAATTATTGAAAGACAATTGTTTCAGCAACAATTTCACTCCGAGAATCGTTTAAATTTAGAATTGACAATTTTAATAAATGTAAAACAACGAAACTAGAAAATCGTTGGAAAAATAGAATAAATCACGAGGAAAGTGTTTTAATGAATAGAATAACGATATTTCAACTCGATATTTTTTTTTTACAAAGTTTTAATCTTGCACAAAACGTTACGATATCGGAGCGCAACGATATTTTTAATCGAAATATTTCGTTTACAGATTTTTCACAAATTTTTCTGTAATTAAATCAAAAACCCAGATGAAATTTCCATGTTGATATTAGACATCCTTTTTCACAACCGTTTTATTGAAAACTGTTCAACGATAATTGGGAAAATATTGACGAAATTTCGTAATAATCCATTGTATGAAAAAACTTTACATTCCAGATACGCGACATGGCTTAGAAATACTTTCAATTAAATTATCTGCTGCATATCTCTTTTTTTCCAAAAAAAAAAAAAAACGTTTCATTAGCGAAATAAAACATAAAGATGGTGATCGTAACAAACAAATTTCGCAATTAGTTAATTTCAAATGGTTTAATCAAACAGTTTTGATGAAAGAGGAAGCTTTCAATTAAAAATATCAATGTTCAAAAATATTTTTCTAAATATTTATTATTTCTTTCTAGCGAAAATTCGTAACACTTGAAAAAATATTTCACGTGCACTTGAAGAAATATTTCATACATTACATACATTGCATGCAGTCATACAATACATACAGTCATGTAAATTATACAATATGTATGCAATCACGCAGCATTTCATACTAATAACACAATTGTTTAACTTGAGAATCACACAATAATTGTACAAAATTTCGCAGCCCTACCAGCGCATTCTGCATAAAAGAAATGTTTATTTAACTCCGAAAGAAATAAGGAAAATTAAGCTATTGATTAACGATTCAGTATCGTGCCATGCAAGGGATATAACAAGAAATAAAGCCGCAGGATGTTAGTGTGTCAAATCGGGGTTCGAACATTTAGAGGCAAGTAGCCTAGCGCTACATCCAACGACACAGTGGTTCCGAAGAACAACGGGAGCAGAATTACAAAAGAAACTAGACTACAAGAACCTACCTCGTCCTTTCGGACGAGGCTGCATTTCCCCGACTTGACACACTGACAACGAAAGTTGGAAAATCTATTCTAGTGCAATGTCAGTAGCAATAGCAATAACGAATGAAAGAAGAGCGAATAGATGTACTTCATTTCGTTCCAAGTTAAACAAACGTGTCTGTACAGAATGCGCCCACAGTGAATTTACAAAAATTAACTATCTTATAATTAACTAAAATTAAACGCACGCAACTTAAAACTAAACGCACGCAACTTAAAGCTAAGACGCTCGCATCCCACGATGTCCCTGCGATATCCCTTCTCGTCCCACGATGTTCCTGCGTGATCCCTCGTCGTCCATCGGTGGCCCGCTGGAGGCCCAATAGTTTACTTATCAACTAATTGTACCTACAGTTCAGTTTAGATCGTGAAATGAAGAAAGGAAAGAAATCTTCAGGGTATAAACTGAACTGTAGGTTGCGCAGTTCTTAGCTTGATATAGGTTTACAAGCATTAAAGTTTGTGAAACTCTAATGTTTGTAAAAAGATATCAATTACCAGGTCTCACCACGAGGAGGTGACTACGCACGAGACCCGCCCGGGCCCTAATCCCAACCACCCTCCATTACATGCAAACAACTCGGCATTCTTAAGGAATGCAGAGATTTTGTTCTACTTGGCCCGGGGTTACGAACAAAGGAGACAAACGTTCCATAGTTCATTCTCAAACTTAAGTCTAAATCTTAACTCT